>NW_018020785.1:37905-140524 GCF_002006095.1 Pseudomyrmex gracilis | reverse complement strand
TATATATATATATATATATATGCACACATACATATGTATATACATATATTATTCTGAAATTCATTATTAATAGCTTAACCGTCATATCTCATTTGCTAAATTCCGACATGATCGATTTATCGAGAACAACGCGCCGCTCGCAATAAACGTGACGCAGTGAGGGACATGATAATTTCACGCAAATCACAGACACAGAGCAGAGATTTTACGCCGTGTGCGGATTTAGTTAATTCATCGCGTATCGATTATCGCGTTAGTAGCGAACTCTTCAATGCGATTGTACGGTTAATCTCGACTTACCGGTAATTCGTCGAAGGATTCAACTCGCTCTTGCCGCCTTTCAGCCAAGTAACGGTAACCGGCTTATCGCCGTGTACTTCGCAGTGCAACGTTGCCGTGTCGCCTTTCTTCACGGTTACGAGCCGCGACGGTGCCGCGAAATACGGAGACGCTACAAATCCGTAAAGCGGTACAGAAAAGAGAGTTAAGTCTCGGGATAATACGAGATTTGTTGTAAAATTAAATGCCAATGTTCTCCGTATATCGCGAACAAATATTTAAATCAAACAAGATTCTCAAAATTAAATTACATTTTAATTAGAAAAAAACTAAGCTCGCGCGTAAGAAGATTCGACACGGATGTTCGGTGCGCGATATTTTTTCACATCAGTAAAAAACATTTGCACAAATTTGAAAGTTATTTTCAAATTTTGGTTTGCGTCTATGATTGAAAATTAATTTTTATGAAAAAACAGTGAGTTTGCATCTTGTAAATACAAAATTCCTCAAGCCGGTGTAATTCAAAGAGATATGTGTGTGTTATTGCGAAGCGCATTTTACTCACAATTGACCTTCAATTGCACGACTTTTCCTAAACCGCTTCCTATGCCATTGCTCGCATGACACAGATAATAGCCCTCTCTATCCTCTTTCACGTGTTGCAGCAACAAAGTGCCATTGCTAAGGATTTTCGTGTACGTTCGTTCGCGCAACTCCTCATAATCACCGGCTTTGCTTCCTGGTGAAAACAAAAAAACAGTACCGAGTGAAGCAAAACTATATTGCAATATAGTTTTGTTATCGATATTAAAAGAAAATATTTTGTCGCGTATTATTTTACTCACAAAATAACAAGTTTGAGAAAATAGTTGAAATTGCATGTATATACAATGTACGTGTATAAATTTATTTTTTTATCAACGGAAGATAATTATTTTATCGTATACAATTGTCTCACCGGTAGCTTTTTTCCAAACAATCGTCGGCGTCGGGACGCCCTGCGCTTGGCAATGCAGCGCGACGTGGCGATTCCTCTCGACGCTCACGTCGGTCGGCTCGACGATCCATCTGGGCGGCACTGAAAACGTCAGAGAGGCTTGTTTTATGCGAATATGTCAACGTACGTTAACGTGCAAACTTATGTTTTGCTTTACTGGTCGTTAGCGATTTAGAGACAGGTACGTTTTTTTTTTTTTCTCATGATAGAAAAGAGTCGTGAAAAAAAAGTGCGCGGCGCGAACGAAAAGAGAGAGCTACGTATATAAGCTCGTGTCGCTTCGACGCGCAGCGCGACTCAAAGAGATCGAATCTCAAACGAACCGATAAAACAGACGTAAAACAGAGAAAGAGAAAGAGTTCCGTGTGTAAAACTGTACGTTTTTTTTTTTTTTTTTTTTTTTTTAAATTTCTTTCTTTGAAATTGCGCGCTTTCCGTATACTAACTTTTGCACGACTCTCGCACAGTTCTCGAAACTCGCGCGCGTTTAAAGAACGCGATAATCTTACTTACGCGGCTACTTGCGTTTTAGATGAAAAAACTGATAAAGATACTGAGAAAAGAGACAGAGTGAGAATATGAAGGTAAGTATGTGGGTGGGGGCAAGAGTTGGAAAATCGAGAAGGTCATGAATCGATGCGAGGCGTATTTCGCGAGTGTCAATCGATACATATATATATGTATATATATATATATATAAATAAATATATATATATATATTTATATATATACACATATATATAAAAGTCTCGTGTCATTCGCACGCAGGCAGCAGCAGACAATTCACCTCTATGTTCAACACCGCAACAGGATAACAAGGTAAGTGACAAGGGGGTGGGCAATCGATCATCTATTATCTGCAACGTTAACTTTCCTAGGGAGCTACGAACAAAGACAACGAAACGAAGGCGTGTTTCTATGATATAGCGCGCGATACAATAAGTACATAATAATGTAATACAGCTTTCAGCCCGTTAAGAAAAAAATTTAAATAAAAATAAAAACAAGGAGAAAGAAACGGATGCTTGGTCTCGACCCGGAGCGAGATTTTGCGTCGCGCATCGATTTGTCGACAAAAGTCTTCGTTTAGGGGGTTTGGTTTCTGTACGATCAGGTGTATTGTTTGTGTTGGCAAGGTTCTACTTCTTACTGGTGGTGAGAGAGAGAAAAAACGCTGCACAAGCGAGATACTGTGAGTGGGAGTTTCCAACGTTTTACAAGACGGCAAAATATCGGCCACGCATCGATCGCGTGCGACAATATATATATATATATATATAGATAGATAGATATAAACGCAATATATAATATACGTAACGTGAGTATAACAAATATACTCGAGCCCAAAACGATGGTAATTGCGTGTGAAACAAGTAGAACTTTCGGAAACAGGGGGTACGCAGGGATGTGTAATGGGTGCGGAGAGTTCGTGAGGGGGAGGCGAATAATAATAATAATAATAATGATAACAATAACAATATAATAACAATATATGTATATATGTAAGTACCCGCGTCTAACGACTAGTTTGATCAAGTACAAATTTAATTAATAATATACGTACTACTAGCCTACATTGCCGGTCGCCGACGAGACGGAGGACGCGAAGTTTTTTTTTTTTTTTTTTTACGATTTTCGAGCTCTTTACATCGAGTTCTTTACGTCAAGTTCCACGCTCGAGTACTTAAAGGCTCTATCGGCCCAGGAGAGCTTAAGATCTTTTTTTATTGCATTCGCAGAATCGTTACTTTTCTCCCACTTTTACGCGAGGGAGAGCTCGCTTTGCGATCGCGTCTTCGTCCCGTCTTTTGCGATGAAAGAAATATAAAAAAGAGAAAGAAAGACAGACAGACAGACAGACAGACGAAGATAGAGAGAAGTGAGACAAAGACGGACAGACAGACAGACAGACAGACAGACAGACAGATAGATAGATAGATAGATAGAGAAAGAGAGAAAGAGGGAGAGAGAGAGAGAGTGTGTGTGTGTGTGTGTACGTGTGTATGAGAGAGAAAGAGAGAGAGAGAGAGAGAGAAAGAAAAAGAAAAAAGAGACGGTGAAAAACATGCAGAAGTGAATAAAAGTTGTCGTTTCCAAACGAGCTCAAAGAAGAGCCAGCGCAAAGGTCGGTGAATTGATCGTGAGCGTAGTGGCACGTGCTCGCACTCGAGTGATCAAGATACTTTGGTATATATATATATATAATAATAATAATAATAATTAAATATAATTTGATAAACACATACACACAGAGAGATGTATTGTATATTATATTTTATACACGTAAAATATATGCAGGCAGAAATAATCTACAACTACGTAAAAAATTCATGCCGAATAAAGAATCAATGCTCGTTGTACACACGCACGCACGCAATCACGCAGGCCAGAAAAATGGTTAAACTGTGTTTTTTTTCGTTCTCATTAACTGTAGCTGCAGTTGTTGCTGTTGTTGTTGTAGTTGTTGTCGAAACGAGTAAAAAATAAGGAAAGGTGCAAACTGTTACCTTTATTATTCGGTCAAGTCAAGCAAACCTCGGGGGGTCCACGAGATACCGACGCATTCCCAGAGAGCCAAAGCAACGCAAATGTAATACACACTGTGTGTGGGGGTGGGGGGGGGGAGGTAAGAGGAAATCTCGGATGTGTGGAGTTTCGGACACGACGATACAACGGGAACAACGTGAAAGGAGAGACGGGAAACATTTTGGTAAAAATTTTGGTAAAGATCGTGATCTCGCCCGGTAGTGAAACCCATGGTGTATGTTCACGCTCGGAACTTCGGTGATATCATCTTTAAGCCGTGGCCTATGATCCAATAGCCAATATAGAACACGCGGATCACGATCTCTCTAAATGTCACATCCTGGCGAGAACACGGGCTATAATGAATTATGGTAAAGCGGGAACCGAGTCAATAAGCGCGATGATATGTCAATGGCAATGGCATGAAATGAAATGGCAACTGAGACTGGATGAGATCGGATGACAGAGAGTGGCTGTGGAGTGGATGTCCAGGGAATGACGTTTGACCCCGACATATCTCAAGACGTCGTTGCAAATATCTACGTTGCAAATCATCAAATATTATTACATCATCATTAAAACATTTTATTATCGCGAACATTAATAACGAGTAGTTTTACTTTTATACATAAAAAAAAAAACATTAGAAAAACATTGTAAATTTATCTTGTATATTCAAAGATAAAAGATTAAAACAAAATTTGTATTGATAAAAAAACATAACAAAAATTATTGTTGCGAATTAAAATTTTTATACATTTAAAGAGAGAGAGAGAGAGAAAGAGAGAAAGTATCGCAAAAATTTTAGATTTTTAACTTAGAACGGGGTGAAACGATCGGAGAGTTGGCGGGGCAATTATTGGGAACGCTAGGAAGTAGGTCGGCGATCATCTAGTTACCTTTTACCTGTAGCTTGGCCGTGTACCTGACCTCGGCGGCGGGGTTCGCGGCGACGCAGGTATAGTCGCCGGAGTGCTCGGCCGCGAGGTTCGTTATACTGAGAAGGCTCGAGTAAGGATCCAGTTGGGAGACGTTTGCAACGGAGGCCAGATTCGGCGGCAAAGGAAAGGGACTTTGGCCGTCTTTTAGCCAGGATATGGTTAAGGGTGGATCTCCCGCCGCGACCCCGCACACCGTCCGCGTCCGCATCCCCTCGGATAGTCCCTCTTGGAACGTAAATGGCTCAATAATAGGGGGTACTGGAAAAGGTCAAGAGAGAAGAGAGAACCATACGTGAGAGCAAGAAAAAGATGGCACCAAAAAACGTAAGAACCTTGTAATACCAGGTAATGTGTTCTTTTCATATATATATGCATAAATATATATATATAGGTTTACAGTCATGATATGTGTATACATATATATATATTTTTTTGTTTTTCATTTCTTTTCCGTGTTTCTCCAGCTTCATACAGACAGTAGTACGTCCATGTATATGTATAAATATATATATATAGAATATAATATGTATATATGTAGAATATATATGTACAATAGAGGCAGTATAGTAACGTAGCAATGTAGAGGAGAGAGAGGGTGGCCCCGCCGCGAACCTGTCCCTGACGCCCTCACACCTTGTACACTTAAAATTTGCATCGCACACTTGCAGCATCCGAGTCTTTCCAACATAAGAGCGAGCATTCGTTCGTCTTACCGCGTTGTTTCCTTCGAGACATTCAAATTCAAGCGAACTTTGTACTTCAAAATTGTATCGACGTAAGTTTTTTTTTTTTTTTTTTTTTATTGTTTCCGAAAACAGAGCGAGACAAAACAACGTTGCAAGAGTGAGAAATGTAACGCGAGAAAGAAATTTTGATGAAGAAGGAAACGCGCGGCGTCGCTCTCGAGAAGTCCAAGTGCGACTTCCCTTCGAGGACACGTGGAATAGGGTGGTGGGGCGGGTATCGTGCATAAGGAAGAATCACGCTAAGCGTGAGCAATCTTTAATTACAAGTCACCAAGTCTCTACGTTTCTTGGTGACGAGAAGTCGAGCGGAAATCTCGTCACGGATTGCCTTAGGAACGTATACAAATAATTTCGCGTTTATTCTTTTAAAAATCATACAAAAACAGATTTTTAATGTGATGGTTAATATTGCGCAAGCAGGATGTGAACAAAAAAAAAAAAAAAAAACTAACGTTAAAATTTGTGCGATTCGTCGCAATTCCCATTATCCCAGCTGCGCGATCCGTTTCCGAGCTCGGCTCCGACGTGGATTCGCACTCACGCAACGTATATATATGTGTCACACACGCACGCACGCATCCACGCAAAACTCGGGCGGTCAGGCGGTCGTCGGGCAAATTGTAGAGGGCCTAGAGGAGGATTACCATGAACCACAAGCCGCTGCGTGTGCGATACCTCTGCGGCCACGTTACGGGCCACGCACGAGTAGTTGCCGTTGTGATCTGGAGATAAACTTTCAATCATCAGTATGCTATTGAACTGGTCCATATTGGTGACAGTGACGCGTTCCGACGGTCCCATCGAACGTCCGTCCTTAAGCCACGTGATGGACAACGGCAGATCGCCCCTTGTTACGGAGCACGTGAGGGTGGTGCGCTCGCCGAGATGCAGGTCGCGATCTGCGGTGAACGGGCTAATTTTGGGGGGAACTGGAATAATAACAACGAGACAGCTCGTGAGCGCAAAACGATACACAGACGGCAATCGGTAACATGTGGTCTCATGTGATGCGTGTGTCTCGGCCTCCCAATGTTTCGCGCTCACACAATCCTAGAAAATTAATTTTACTACCACCTTTTTTATATATAACGTCCTTCTGTGCGACCTCATTTTTCGTTGGCGTTTCTTCTGATCGATTAGCTCGACACAGAGTGCTTCAATTATGTCTCTTTTCCATCTCTCGCGTAATCTCGCCTTGTCACACGACACGTCCGTTCGTTCATCGGATCGTTCTTCTCGCCTCGGCACGGTCTACCTACGACAATTTGTTAACGTAGGAAACCGAGAAGTGAGATCTTACCGATCACTGCGACGTCGCCGGATCTTCTGGCGCTGTGACCCTGTTTGTTTCTCGCCCAGCACGTGTACACGCCGGCGTCGCCCTTCTTTTGCACGCTTTCGATAACCAACGTGCCGTCCGAAAGTACTTTCTGACGCAGATCGTCTGGTAACTCGCGATTCGCTCTTTCCCATTTGATCTCTTCGATCGGATATCCGGCCACAGGACACTTCAAACGGAGAGTCTCGCCAGCGACGGCAGTCACTTTAGGAATCAGACGTATGTACGGAAGGCCTGGGCGGGGGAAAAATCGGTTTCCTTCGTTTACATATTTTTCTGCTTTAAATTGGTTCCCGAGAGAGATAATTTAAGAAAACAAACTATGCTCTATTGCAATATTGAGAAGAACCGATCGCACAAGAAACATGATTCAGTTCTTTAATAAATAAATGTATTGCTTTACTGTGTCGACTTTTTTCTTTTTCAGAAATAAGTAATAAAACAATCCGAGAAAAAATAGATTAGATCTAATTTAAATCTAACGAGATAAAAAAATATAAAAATAGATCTAATTAGATCTAAATTAAATCTAAATAGATATAAAGTAGTTCTAAATAAATACAAAGCAAATCTAAATAGATATAAGTAAATCTATGGAAATTTACAATTTTATTTATTATTAGATCTACTCTTGATCTACTCAGATCTATTATATTAGATCACCTCAGATCTGTTAAGATCTGCTCAAATCTAAGTAAATCTGAGTAGTTTTTAATATAGTAGATCTGTGAGTAGATCTAAAGTAGATTTTTAATAATTTATAAAATTGTAAATTTAATAGATCTACTTTATATTTATTTAGATTTACTTTATATTTATTTAGATCTACTTTGTATCTATTTAGATTTAACTTGTATCTAATCAGATCTATTTTTTCATTTTTTTATCTTGTTAAATTTAAGTTAGATCTAATCCATTTTTTCACGGGAATTTCTAAATCTTCTCTTTGCAATCTATACATATATAATTATATAATTAATAATTTTAAACGTATCGTAGTATGTATCAGAATTTTTTTATTTCAGAGATTATGAATAATAATTTTTTTAGAGTACATTATTTGTGAAATTTAGTTGTTCTTAAAAATAAAAAAAAAATGAGCCACGCAATCAATAATTCAAAATCAAAGTGACAGCGTAACCTAATGTGGAAAATTAGTGTTGTAACGTATGTACGCAAACAAACGGAAAACAATTGACGCGGAAGATACGCACCGTAAACATTCAGTCGCGCAGCATGTGTCACTTTTCCCGCACGATTTTCAGCCGTGCAGGAATATTCGCCTCCGTCCTCAACCATAACATGGCTTATGTTCACGTGGGAAATGACGTCGCCGTGCACCGTCACATATTGACCAATTACGAATCTTGCGTCACAAAATCGACAAGTATGTGTTTTTTAAATCAATAATTGTAATTAGCGTCTTTTTGAAAACAAACAAATGAATTTTATGCGTGATATTTCGCGCGTTTCAAACAGATTGTTCTACTAAGACCGTTTCTTATCCACAACAGTATAAATAATATTTACGAAACTACGTGTTAATAATAAAATCGAACGCGCAATAAAAATGGAGATGGCGAACAGCAACATGGATTTTTTTGTTTTACAAGAAACATTTCGCGCGCATTTCTATTTGTTATATCGATCTGGACGCGCTAGACGGAGCGCGCGCACGGACTGGCTGATACTAGGGTCTCATGAATCTCACGCGGCAAATCCACGACGTCGCGCGTTATCGTTTAGAATTTGTCACGTCCCATCTCGATCAGCCGAGGATGAAACTGTAGCCGCGAGCCAACTGCGTCCAACGGCGTCTACAGTGGGCGGTATATATTGTATATAGAGGATATACGAGCGACGGCGCGGAAAGCCGGTGATAATAAAACGGGCGAAAGATAGATGGATACTTTATGCCGATCAGTCGTTAAAGTACGCTCGTACGTGTCCATTGACGTGACCGCTTTTCCACGTGGCAATATATATACGCCACGGCGCGTTCGCGCGATAAATAGAATTTCTTGCTCCTCCGAGATATGCGCGCAAGAATTGCCGGCGCATTTATAAGATCGCAAATGACACTGTCATCAGAAATTATACGGTTCAATTATGATAGTAAAGCGACGTTTAGAGAATATCTCTCGCGCCTTTAACTTTCGTTACGTTACTTTAAAAACGATCTCGTTAGAATTTCGTGTTTCACGAGTTTTATTACATCGTCACTCCCTACGTATAATTACATAAGTGTCACGGGAGTTTCAGTTTATTGCATAACGACACTTAGAAAGTGTCTTTATGGCCGCCAAATATTAAAAAAAAAAAAAATATTCATAAGTAAGGTAAAAATTTAAAACCGAAAGATCTCCCTTAACTAGAGAAACTATATGAAGCTTTAAACTTTTAAACCGCTCTTCTCTCAAATTTGCGTTTTGGAGTTACGGGATTATACGTAGAGAGTGACGACGTAATAACTTTAATTCTATATCATACAATACAATATAACACGATGAGATAAGAAAGAAATAAAGAAACAATATGTTCACGACCACAACAGCGGATATAATTCGACGCCGAGATCACGTCACAAAAAATAATAACGATATTTTTTTTCCTTTTTTTCTTCTTGTTTCTTTTCTTTTTTTTTTTTTTTTTGACAATGCTATTAGTTATGTCGGTGAATTATACGGGATAACAAAATCTCAAGTGACACGCGAAATATCAGCAAAAATATAGATCATTACGAAGAATTGGGAGCACAAGCTTACCTTCCATTAGTTGGTAACGGAAAACCGTCCAACGCCCATGATACCTGAGGTGTAGGATTTCCCGCGGCGGAGCACTTCAAGGATACAGCGGGTCCCGGCTGGAGGGTCTGTTCGATGAACGAGTACAGAAGCACGGGCGGAGCGTCTGAAACGTTAACGCGTAAAACGAGCTTAATTATGCGACGGAGAGAGAAGAAATTTATGCTGCTAACCGTTATCATCAATCAAAATCGCGCTAAAAACACGAAAACACCTGCTGCGGGTGATCGTTAAAAATGAAAAAGAAACATTCGCGCGCTTTGCAATTAATTTGCAATTAATTTGCAAATTTGATAAATCTACATCTTTGCTAGTTACACTCGCTATAGACAACAATTATAGATAAAAAAAAAAAAAAGATGTATATGTGAATGTGTTCTTGTGTTTATATGTCGTGCAAACCTTTTATGGATATAGATATGTAATCTCTCTGAATGCCAGATTGGAAAACTTAAATGTAATTCTCGTACATCTATATTTATTTCTGTCATGAAAATGTGGATTACCGAATGTAATCCGCGCGCGAGTATTACGGCCCGACAATAAAACGCGAGTTCAACGGGGGTTACGAGCAGAGTCACGGAAAGAAGAAGGCAAAAGCGATATCCTGATCCTGAAAGGATCGCCACGCCCACATAGGGGCGAAATACGAGAGACAATGAGCTCGTCGTCACGGAAGAGGCGTGCAGATATTTTCTCTTTTTTTTTTTTTTTTTTTTTCTGTCAATGTTACTTCTGTTGCAAATCGAAAAAAAAAAAGACTGATAAATTCACGAACGAAAATGAGAGAAGAACAGTTCGCAGCGGATTTTGTCGCGGCACAAGAAACAGAACGCGAGATTGATCGAACAACCGCGTTGATTATTCCGGTCGCGCTCGTAATTAAAAGTGTCGATTCTGGCATCATTAAAAAGAGCTCCGCTGTCGCGTCGCGAGAAGAGGATGCCGGTCCGCTGCCTCCGAGGAAGGCGGTATCTCGTCAGTCCGAATGAATGTCGGTTTCTCTCGGTGCTCCTCGTGCTCGCGAAGCCGTGCGCAAATTGATGAATCCCCGTCTCGATGCCTCCCGGTGATCATCAGCGCGCTGTAGTCATAGTCGCGACATCGCGGTTCTTCCATCTCCGGTCGATGAAATGGAATTTTAAGTGACGATGATGACGAGAAAAAGAGAGAAAAAGAGAGAGAGAGAGAGAGAGACCAACATGGCATTACAATATCTTGGAAGAAGATGTTTCTCATTCAATGGAAATGTTATCCACGTCGCTTTTACGTTGATTGTACGTCCTGCAATTAATATCCATCGTTGCAATATCTTTCAAAGTAGATGTACACGTATTCGGATGACAAATAGAGTGCGACGAAAAAAAAATTTGCAATAACACCAATACACGTATATTTCTTGTACACGTGTACAATTACGCTGTAAAATTTCGGATTTTATTTTTTTATATATATATATATATATAGAGCCATAAAATGCGATCACGTAATTGGATTCATACTTTCATCTCCGGTGTTCGGCATCCGTCGCAACTATTTCTGACAGACCAATGTAAAAAACGGCAAATTAAAGTATGAACGCGCGCGCGCGCGAATTGGGGAGAAAAACTACGTCCTGTGAGTGCGAGCAGCCGGGTTTCGCATGTGAAAAACGAGGAATTCATTTTTGAGTAATTTGGCAGTTCTGTTCGCGCTCGAGGAAATGACTTTTCTGCCGCCGCGCGGCTTCTATTCTGTTACGTTGCATAGAATTTCGCGCTTTCGTTCCGACGGTTGCAATTGTAGCGAGCGAAATGCTTTATGCAGCGATACACGATGTCCGTATGAAATTCATATATGTGCGTCTATTACGTTGATACAAAGGAGAATGAACAGGAAAAAAGTGTACTAAAACTTGACCGAGCAGCACGACTCGCACTTATATAGATAGTTAAATTATCCAATTAATCAAATACTAATATATCAATTTTTTGAAAACCGGTCGCTGATTTCTGTTTCAAATAAGTCATCTTTTTTTTTTTTCCGAATTTCCGAAACAGCGGCAATCAAAGCAAAGTGATTAAATCGATAAAGCGTTTGTTCGATAATCGCGAGAAAGTCTGTAATTGCCGATCAATCACATGCTGGCTACTCTCGCCGAGCAGATTTTACGAATGAGTGATGTTTGTGAATTTCGCGGAATTTACCGGTCATACTCTTTCTCTCTCTCTCTCTCTCTCTCTCTCTCTCTCTCTCTCTCTCTCTCTCTGTTGCCTTTTTCCTCTTTCTCTCTCGGAAATAACTTTTTCTGCACTCGCTTCGTACCAGCTGGGCCACGTCGGGCCGTTTTTCTCCTCGTCGTCGTACTCGCGAAATTGCATCGGCAATCGCTTTGTCTCGCTCGCGCCCGTCGGGATGTCCCTGCCGACGGCGTTCACTCCCTCAAATTCTCTTTGACGTAAATCCCGTGCATTACTGACGCTGACGAGCGAGAGACGCTAACTTCATTGTTGTTTCAAAGACCCTTCTCCACTCTGCCGGTCGTCTTCACATCCCCCCCGTACGGTTTAGTCTACATATACAGAGTGTGTCCGGTTTTCTGCGGCACGTTAACTATTAACGATAGTTTCTTCACAAATTTTTAATGATTCACGAATATTTTATGACAAGCTGCGCTGCTGGCAAATGTTGTTTTTTTTTTTTTTTTTAGACTTTTTTTTTTACGTTTGAATATTCCGGAAGCAAAACTCCAAATTAAATCTCTCGCTGTGAAGCACGGTCCACTCGGAGTCCAACAGAATTTCGCTGCCCGACGTTGATAAAAGTTTCATTTATCAAACCCTTTTTTAATTTTAATCTCCAACGTTAAATATGTTCCTAATTAAAGTTATATGAAATTTTTTGCCGAACAAAAAAGCGGCTTCTGAACTGATTGAGAAATTTGTTATTAACGATCTCGAGACAGGAGAGGCGAAAAAGGGCAAGAGAGAACTGCTGCGGGAAGGACGTCGGCGGCGAGGCGCACAGTTGCGAAACGAGGTAAAGCGCTGTAAAAGAAGATCTTTTCCACTTCAAAGTGATGCCCGTCTCTCGACCGGCAGCTCGGCATGCTGCCGCCTCTTTGCCAAGTAATCGAGTTCTGTGTAATTCGATAGGTAGTATAACGCGGGCTGTCGATCGGTACGGTGTCTTCCCTCTCGCTGAAACACCTTTGACGTCGCCTTTCGAGGATGACGTGAGAACGGGAGAGAGAGAGAGAGAGAGAGAGAGTGAGAGAGTGAGGGAAGAAGAAGGCTGAAGAGAAGCGGGTCAATATCCTGGCGCAAGAAGATCGGGCCACCGTACTAGACGTCTCTGTTATTATACAGGATCTTCGGGAATGATATGATATTCGTGATCGAAACGCTGTTACTTTCTGCGTGCAGCAGTAAAGCGGCTTTACTTGCAACCCTGTTAACAGCGTATTTCATCGACGAAATATGACGGCGAGTGACGCATCATTCTTGTTATATTGTGTGTGTGTAAAAGTAAAGTGTACGACGAGTACAGTTTCAATTTTGTTTATTTAATTTTTGCTAAAACAAGGTTCGAAAAAATCGAGAGATGTTTATATTGTTACAATTACAAAATTTGTAAATTTAAAATTATTTAATTTGATTGACTTATTTATCTCCCGTTTAAATATACATTGTTTTATTATGATAAATAATTGAAACATAAATTGGATACGCGATCAATTTCATACAAAACCCGGTTCGGTTTTCAAATATCATATTTTTTGCATTTTTTAATCCGCAAATAATGGACAGCTGTCTTTTATGGATAAACCATTCCTGTCGGGCTGATGTTCACGTCGCTAGACACTTCAGTGATCAAACGAGAACTGGTTTATTTATGCAACTTGGATAGTTTGCAAAAATTCGAGTTTTCACTCGAATTAATTTTGAAGACTCAACGTGGTTTATTTTTCAACGGATAAAAATGATAGTAAAACTCGGAAAAAATCCTAATATAAAGTTAGTAAAATTTGACTTTGGAACTTCCATAAACATTCGCAGCCCTTATATTGTTTAAATATATAAAACTTAAAAATTTGTGCTGAATATTTGTGTACCTATAAATTTTTTATAAGTTATTCTAAAATCTTATATTTTGTATTATATACGTACCACCTAGTTGAAGTTCCGCCGATGCCTGAGCCGTATCGCCTTCTGATCTTCTTACAATGCACTGATACATGCCACGATCCTCCCTTCCGATCCCGTTGAGCTTCAACAATTCCGATTGCCTTCCTGTTCCTGGAAGTTGTCGGCCGTCTTTGTACCACGTGATAAAGTGAGGTCCGGCCTGCGGATGCGTGCCGACTTCGCATCTGAACTCGGCGTTACCTCCTAAGTGAACGCTGAGTAAAGGTGGCGTTACTTCCACGTGAAGAGGCGCTGTCACGATTAACCTGACGTTACAATAAAAATATCGATGTTGCGTCACGCACGTTTAACTCAGACAGCATCAAACGACACGTTGACAATATGATGTAACATGACGTTTTTTTTTTTTAAATAAAACACGCGATATAGTTGAAAAACAAAACAATTTGAAAACAAAAAAGAATTATATTTTTTGAATGTCTATGTTTTTTGAAATATATGTTTGTGTCGATAACAATAATCATAAAAATTAAATTTAAAGCAATTGGTTTTAATTATTGATTTGTACTGAAGCTGAATGTATGCTGAGCGAACGAATAACGAATAAATAACGCGGAATTGATCAATCGCATTGATCTGTTCGGCCAATTTATATATGTTGTACGTTCATTGTTGATCCGCTAAATGCGTATCCAGCTTTTACCTGATTTCAGCGCTTGTTTCGCCACCAGAATTCGAAACAGAACAACGATACACGCCACTATCCTCCAACGTTACTGCCTCAATGGCTAGTACAGAACCGAGCAGTCTGGTTCTGGGTCCGGATAGTACGAGCATCGGTTCTGCACCTGTTTGCGCGTACCACCTGCAAATGGAAAATGCTTTTAACGTAATAACATTTATCAACGTAACGCTTAGAGGCTGTTCAAGAATTTATAAATCTACGAGAAAACAATAATTACAAAACATGTCAGTTACGAAAGAAATAATAAAAGAGAAAAAATATATATATCGCAATTATACATCATTATAATACAAGTATTGTGCCGGAAACAATTAAAAACAAACAGTTAAAAATCGATTTATTGTTATTATATATATTGTTATTTTTCTACATAATTTCTATTACAACGCTTTTGTTCTATCGCTCTGTTTGCCAAGCTTGCTGCATTTTCGACGAAGCGCAATTGCAACGCGATCAGATTTCAATTGTTCACACAATGAGACACAATGCAATTGATACACTCTCTAAATAACTTTCTCTTTCTTCTTCTCTCTTACTTTGTTCTTCTGATTCTGCGCTCTGCTTTGTTGATGATATAAAGAATATTTTTTATCAAAAGACAGAGATTGAATACAACAAAGAGACAGTGGAGAAGCCATAAGAGAGAGAAAGAGAGAGAAGCGGTTTAATTTCGCTGACTTTTTGGATACGTCGACCTAGAAAACGATGTCGACTCGACATCCAATAGCGTTTATCTTCGGGATCTTCTTGCTGTCTCTTTCTGAAGTGACAGTTCCCGATCGTGGCACGCGTTCGGACTTTGGATCGTTCGAAGACGTAAGAAGGTTTCTCTTGCCTCTCCCACACTCATCTTTGATCGGTTGGTGAATTTTTCTCGTCTAACTTGAGATGGAAAAATTCAACAATACCGTAGGTGTATCTTATGAAAAATTGTTGCGATCAATATGAATTATGCAAAGCCGGAATTAATTCCACAAAAAGAGACTTAAAATAAAAATCTAAAGCTATTTTTAGTATCTTGTTAAGACTCTGTAACGTTCGACTAAATGAAATCACTATCTGAACGTTCTGAATGTCGCGTGAAAGATTCAGTCGAGAAGTTCGCCGATGAGACTTGAATCGCCCGAGTCGTTAAAAGACGAAAAAGTTGGGAAGCGCACTACGGCGTGTCGTAAAAGTACTTAAAAGTTGCGCGGTGTCCAAGGAAATTCAATAAATTCCGTGGGAGAGTTTTTCGAAAGAGAGAGAGAGAGAGTGTGTGTGTGAGAAACAGACCAAAGGAATCTTATCCGTGCGATTTGTCCGATGTTTTCGATCGGTGGGTCGCCTATCGCATATTGTGAGGCGCAGCCGGCTGTTATTCCGCGCGATATATCGACGCGCCCGGATATATCGGCGTTGCATATATCTCGCGACAAATTTACGACGCGCCTGTATATACGCGCGCATATAAATTCGCATAATGCATTCCTCTCGGGGCGGAGCCCCCGGTACGTGCCGAGTCTTAATAACGCGGTAGTATTTCACGAGCGGAATCGCCGCAGCGGCGCGATACACGCGTTCCATGTCCCACGAGACAATCGACCGCGCGTCGCAGAGGCAGCCGACTTGAAACATATTACGCGAATGTATTTTTCATAGAAGAGAAAAAGAGAGAAAGAGAGAGAGAGAAAGAGAGAGAGAGAGAGAGAGATAGCTACGCAGCGCCCGGCGACTCTGCCCGTTTGTGTTGCGCGCGGTATTGCCAATAAATTTTCATTCCTCCGAGTATTTGCCGGGCTATATCCGGAACGGTCTCGGAAGAGCAGAAAAAGACAGAAAAGAAAGTGTCTTTTTCATTCCGCATTTAAAAATGCAGATTGCTTTAACATATCTTTTTAGTTTTTCTTTTTTCTGGGATATTTTTTTCCGGAGGTATGCGCTTCTTCTTCTTTTTTTTTTTTAATTAAAATTCTATTTGCGGAGTTTAATAGCATAAATTTTTTATCTCTCACTTTTTGCTTTGTCTTTGTCTTTCACAAATCACTTCCTACACGAATTGTAAAATCTTCTCAAACTGTGTGTTTTGTTCCGTGCCACAAATAATGCAAATAATTTTTCCCGAAGATCCAAGAGCGATAACATATCAAATGCGCGCGGGTATGTAGCGACTTATCGCGGGCATCGTACAAGAATACGTAGACGGGCGAAAAGATCGTTTGTCAAATTTTTCGTTCTATGCAAAGTGACAAAAGATAAAGTACGTTCGATTGTAGCGGCGTGGTGGAAAGGCGGGAAAACTCAGTTCGACAGAAAACGCCGAGTCGCGCGAACTGGCAAAAGCGAATCTCTTCTGTGTTCTTCTCTCTATTTCTCTCTTTTTCTCTTCCTTGAA
Organism: Pseudomyrmex gracilis; assembly: GCF_002006095.1. Lineage (NCBI taxonomy): Eukaryota > Metazoa > Arthropoda > Insecta > Hymenoptera > Formicidae > Pseudomyrmex > Pseudomyrmex gracilis. The sequence goes on along the minus strand of NW_018020785.1, from coordinate 123,646 downwards.
CCAAGCGACATGGAGAGCTTCCGATTGTACTACCCTCTCACGAGGCTTTCTACGATCGAGTGCTCCTACATTTTCCGATCAACATCATGCTTTCTCTTTTCCACCTCTTTCTCGTTTTCCTCTTGAGATCGGAGTTCGTCTTCGCTTGTTTCCTACTCCATTTCTCGTCGAATGTCATCCGTTCTCTTTCTCTTCCGTCCTCTTGGGACTTGATCGTAATTTTGCAGGAACAAACGAAAAGAGGGAGGATTCTTTAATCCCCGGAAAGGATTGAGATCCTCCGTGCTTGTATTCTCTCTTCTTTGTCCGATGAAGAAGCCGCGAAATGCCTCAAAAGAGCATCTCGCGTACAAAACGATAGGCTCGCGCGCGTTTGCTCGTCCCTCGAATGTCGATTTCCGGCGCACAAAGACACTCGCGTTCGTCTTTATGTCATCCCGTACGAAATGTTCGAGAGACAAGTGAACGGCTAGAGAGCGGCGCGTGTCTTTTCTTTCTCACTTTGCTCGAGGCGCGCACACACACAAAAACACACACACACACACAGCAATAGTCGCGAATAAATCTGTTCCCAACGCGCGAGTAACAGCGATCTCTCTCTCTCTCTCTCTCTTCACTTTCTGCGAGATTACTCTATAATAGAAAAGCGAGCAAAGTACTGTTTTTCTCTTGTTACATTTACGTTATACGAAACTCTGCGAGTCGCTAAAACGATGAACATTTATGGAGCTTCTCACAAGATGACGTGTTACTTTGCATAATTTGAACGTTAGCAGTGCCAAATACTTAATGACTTTTGTAAGTGTGACAGCAGTGCAAAAATTAAAAACAGATTTTTCGCATAATAAATCAATAAGATAACAAAACAATCAACAGTGTTAAAAAATACGGGAGTATCGAGAGTATTCCACTATTTGGAATCAAATATATCGAGTCGTATCCCACTTTGATTCGTCGTTATGTAGAGACGGGATGACGGTAATTAGCGTTTCGAGATTCGGCGCTTATAGATACGTGTCGGAAGTGATCAATGAAGCGATCAACGATCGGGCCTATCGTGTTAATTAGTGAGCGCGATAGTAATTAGTTATAATTTTCCAATCGATTCGTGTTCGCGTGAATAAATACTCTGCGTGAGTAGAATCTATATCGAAGATCGTTCGAGCTTGGATGCAGCGGTTGTGATGCAACACTAACTGATGAGAGTATAATTCTTTTGTTATTTGCATGAACAAATGGGTTATATTGTTGCAAATCTTGTTCAGTCTATTAAGCGAACAAACAAGATGCAAAGTTCCAAATATTTAATCGATCGAACGAGAGTTTGAAGTTTCCGAGAATTTGAACGGTTCTTTTGTTTAAAGAAATGTTTTATTTCGTGTAAAAAAAAATAAATCTCTGTTCAAAAATGTTAAAATGTTTTCATTTTTGAATTAGTTTAGAATGTTAGAAAGTTGATATCTTTGAAAATTGCAGTGACAGTTTTTTTTTATTATAAATATACAGAATCATTTCGAAAATCATTTTGTGTTGTGTACACACACACACATACACACACACACACATAAGTACGAATCATTTTGTAACAGAATCGACTTATTCGCAATTAAAATTTTAGTTTCGCGTTATATATATTGTAAAAAGATCTCTATCACAAAATTATCTGTCTAGTCACAATGCATCATACTTGAATGCAAAGTTATAATCGTAGTATTCTGGATGTAATAATAAAATAAATGAAAGAGAGATAAGTGGTAAAATATGTAATATACGTTTTATATATACAATTTGCAGTAAATAATATCGTAAATTTAATTATGTTTTTTTCATTTTAGTTATTTGATGTTTTTTTCTATTATTTAAAGTGATTCCAATTCTCTTCTCTGTATGTATATTTGATGAAAGCTGTTTTTACAATAGTCTAATTAAAATAATCCAAAGTAATATTTTAGAATTTCGATTTATTTTCGGTCTAAAAAGCAATTAATTCACAGCACATTTTACTCAAAGAGAAATACTAACATTTTCTAATATACTTGTTTTAAATGTTGCGATATATATTACAGAAAATCTAAATAATATCAGCGAGTGTATTGAAGATGATTGTATTGACAAAATTAAAGCTGCTCGTATTTAATCGGTCGAGAGTGTAGAGCAATCAGCTGATCGTGTGCACGCTGCTCGCGGCGTGTGACTGACCTATCCCTACGCGCAAGCTTCCGGAACGTTACGCTCACTGACCTGCCCTTACGCACGCATAGTACGCACATCATTGATAAACGTTAAATCAAGTTTTCTTTGTAATATTTAAAAACCAGAAGAATAATATTTCTCTTAATTTTTGACATGATAAAAGAGTTCAGCATATAAATAAAAATTAGAAAGTGATAGAAAAAAAAACTTTTTAATATTTTCTCGATATTTTTTCTTTGTTGGCAATTTTATTTTACACAAAATATTTGATAATTTAAATGCGCGCTGAATAAAGACTTATGTAAAAATTACAGCCGAAATTTAGAGACAAATTTTGAGCACAATAATAATGCTCAAGCAACAGCAATGTTCTCTCTTGAGGTGCATGCATATAGTGGATTATCGCGCATACAAACGCTTACCGGTATTCAGGCGAGGGACAAGCCTGCGCCACGCAGACTAACGACGTCGATTCATCCTGAGCGACGTGAACGACGCCGGAATTTTCAAGTATAACGGGAGGCATTACGCCTCTATGATCTGTAAAACAAAATGTGGAAAAAAAACTCGGGCGTTGTCACAATCAGCGTTTTCCGGCGCGGTGCACGGAAATAGTAGTTTTGTTCAAAAACTTAGTGGCGTTACCACGACTCACCTGCTATCCTAATGTTGGCCATAGAACTAACGACCACTTGTCTCGTGAGACGGTGCATCGTGCGGCATCTGTAGCCGTTCAGCTGGTCGCTGAACTCAAGACTGTGCACTAGAAGCTCTCCCGTGGGAAGCAGGTGGAACTTGCCGTCTAGAAAATGTAGCGATCGAGAACTGTCGTGAAATACCAAACGTATATCGTATAGAAAGTTGTACGTAATAGTCAGTGTGTTACAGATGTCCTCTAGAAAATCTATGTGATAGTAAAGTGTACGTTTCTTTATTTCTCTTCTGTCTCTTCTCTTTTTCAAAACTTATATTTATTTAATCTTGTATATTTATTATATTTATTTAATATTTATTATATTTATATCTTATATTTATATTTATGTAATCTGAAATTTTGAAAAACAGTTTTCTAGTAAATGTTTGCAAACCACAAAGAAGCAAACAGGAAAGTACTCGCGGATATATTTTACAGAAATAAGATTTTTGTGCATTACAATCGGATTTATTTATAATTATTGTTAATTTGTTTATTTTATATTGATGTAAAATTTATGTTTAACTCTTCTATTTTATATTGATTTACAATTTATGTTAATCTTTTTTATTTATTTTCGTTATATTTGTTATTGAGATATACTCGTTCCGTGGCGCAATCGATCGTAGAACTCACGAGACGGTTCGAATAAAAAGTTCTGTTCAGATTGCATGAATAATACACAACTTCTCTCTTAATCCCGCGATGTTATTCATATTGTATGGACGAAGACAATAATTGGGATCAATGTTTCTTCCAATAAACCGGATGTCGGTTATCTTTAACGAGAGCGCAATACCGCCGCGCCCTTTCGGATTACGATATTTTCGGGGAGTGGCTGTGTTCCCGCCTGCACAATAATTACGCTAATTCCGCGGTCCCACCCTTGTCCGATCTACGTGACGTAGGGTTATACCATCTCTTCCCGCTCGGCATTAAGCTCCTGGTTTCCTTTAGATAAGCCCGACTACTACGTTTAACGACCACAATTATACTAAATAGTTGCGAAACCCGCTCGAGACATTTGAGTCTTTTCCGGGTACAAATCCGCGATTAGATCGCGCGCTACGTGCTTCTTCGAGACACCATTATTTCGTATGCGACTTACGTCGTGCCCATACAGGTGCGATATATAAGCATGAATATTGTATATTTGATAAATATAAAAGTTATATATTCTTTTGATATGCAATACAATTGTTTAAAAACGGAAATTTAAATTTATATTTTCGCAAAATTTTTGAATTTTTGTTTTTGTCAGGAAGTTACATTGCAGCTGAGATATTTTAATAATCGACTATTTATAAAACATAAAATTTGACCGAAGAAAGAAATAGATTGTTAGAGAAAATTGAAAAAAACAATTTAATATTGTTTTAAGTGTAGCAAATATACTTAACACAATGTTTAGTTTGCAATTTGTATTAATATAATATTTTTTATAATATTATACTTTGGAGATATTGAATTTTGATAATTCAAAGAATTTCGGAATATTTTTACTTGAATATGAAAAATTGAAGCTTTTAATGCGAGGAAAAAGCTTTAACTTTAATTTGACAGAGAAACCGATATCATGTTTACACAAAATATTTTTTCATTAATGGTAAAACAAGCAAAACACAAAAGTTAGTTACGTAACGTAAACATTCATATCTTTTTTTTTAACCAAAGCAACAAAATGGTTTTACGTTCGCGCATAGAAATATTTTTGTACATAACTCTATTATAGTGTAGTTTCGCGCCGTGATGTACAGTGGCTGCAGTACATACATGAGCCGAGTGAGTTTGTCCGCGAGACTTTACAGCACCTAAGAGCGGTTACTGCGATAAGGCAGTCCTTCCGAATAGATTGTCCGCCAAGTCAGGTGAACCGAATGGTCTATGTAGTTTAGATATTACGTTCGACAGAGCCTATAGCTGGTTCTCATTCACCATAGATGGGACACGTACATATATATATATATATATATATGTATATCGTATCACGTATATATATACGTGTATGCACGTTGCGTGCACATGAATCGAGCCCTATGTATGTACATACATGCAGCGAATTATGCTCTATAACTGATGCCGACAACAATCGCGATGGCAGATACGACGTGAGAAAAACTGTCTGACACGTTAACATGATTGTATATAACGTACTTATAAAACAACAGATATAAGTTTTAACGTATAAAATCTCATTTTTACTGTAAATATAATTTACGGAAATATCAAAAAGAAATTATTCTCGCTCGTAATATAAAAATAAGTAATGAATCCAAGTAAGATCATAAACGAGCAGAAATAGGTGTTAGAAAAAAATATATATATAATTATCAAAAAGAACTATTACATTAGTAACTCGTACAACAAACGTTTCAACTCTTTACTTGAGTCATCTTCAATGACTCGAACGTAACGCCTTTATCGTATGACTTTTCTAAGTGAGTGGGGATCCATGTGTATATAAACCGGTTGTCTTCCCGTCTTGTTCGATGTGCGACCGTAGATCTTTACCTGTGAGTAATTTGTGTTTTGTATATAATATTCGATATATCAGTGTATTCCAACTCGACATTTGTAGGCAGATCTATCACCTCATCTAGGACTCGAAGAAATTTTACACTCAAGAAGACTGCATTTCTAAAACACCTTCATCTACATTATCAGCATAGCATAATTAATTACGTTTAATTTACGGAGTTCAGTTTTTTTTTTTTTTTTTTTTTTTTTTACAAAAAACCTAGGATTTTATCTCCTTCTATAAAATAAAGCTGTGTAAAAAAACAACTATAGGTTTTTGTGTTACACTAACGAGCAATATTTAAATTTCAATAAAAAACCCGAAAGCAATTCTAAATTGTAATATCAGAGTATTTTTGTATGTTTTAACAAATAAATCAAGTTTAAATCACACAATGGGCACACAGATTTATAGCACGGTCTTTTTTATTATTATATAAACTAGCGTTCTAATTTGGTGACTACCAATTACGACCGCTAATCAAATCACCGAACGCAAAAACGTAGTATGTTTAATTAACATGTATGTATAAAAACGCTTTCTCTGTCACGGTTTTGTGCGCGCAATTTTCTACTGCGAAACGGGTTCCCCCGACGTTTACAGCAAATCTGATTAATTTCTGCGCGAGCTACTAATGAACCGATGCTCTCAGCGAGGTCGGCGTCCCCGACAATCCTCCCCGTCCCGCGAACTACGGGAAGGAGACGCCGCATTATTGTGGATATTAAATTTCAACCGGGCGTCCGCGACGGATATTAAATTTTAGTTCTCGTAAGCAATGGACGCAGCAGAACCCGAGTGTGAGCACACACATAGCACGCTGCGTGCATCTCTCGAAAATCGCCCCGTCGTATAATTTGTTTTCTTTTCCATTGCTATCGTTATCACAATCTGTGAAATTTTGTCCGGAATATACTTATGTGTATCCCAACTTCGTATCAACATCTCTATAGACTTGACGTCTATAAATTCATTTTTTTTTTTTTTTTTTCATAAGTTTCAAGCATTTAGATATATTTGTGTGAAATTAACCCTTTCGCTGCGGCACAAGTCTAATGCGGGACGCGCGTGACAGACGGCGCAACTTTTGCTTTTATATTTCGCTTATATTGCGCAAAGTATAAAAAGTTTTGTAGAAAGTATACAAGTTGTGTCGAAATACTGAATTATATATATATATATATATATATATATATATATATATATATATATATATATATTACGCAAATATATATATATTTGCGTTATTAATATAAAAAATACATGATAAGTACCGATAATAAATATCAAACACATATATGTGTCTGCAGTAGTGAAAGAATTAAAAATTACCCTGAAACACATGAGGTACACAAATATATTTAATAATATTAATCAAGAATATTGATATATAATAATTACAAAAGAAAGAAAGAGAAATGTCAAACAGAGATGCAGAGAAATAATATTAAAATTATAAGTAACACAAGAAATTAATTCTGAAACAGAGTTGTTCCGTGAAATTTAATTATATTAAAAGATCCGCAAAACAGAGAGAGAATTCTCATCGAAAGCCTCTGTTGTAGAAATATGTTGTCGTGTGTTCGCAACATGAAAGATAATTGCAGTACATGCTTTTCGCCGTTTTATCCTCGCAGTGCGGATTAATCTTTACATATGTACGTACATCTCTTTTTGCGCAACCGCAAAGATTTATTCTCTTACAAATATATAGTTTTTTTTTTTTTCATGTGAAATGATTTACGTCGCGAGAAAAATCTACATATAGACGTGAAACATTCGTATTTGAACGGTTCTGGTTAATGTTCTTTGTGATTTAAAGCTTTTTATATACACCGCGATGCACGTCAAATTTTGTGTGTGTCTTGTATTATACTATGAATTAAGTACCTGTAATACTTGTGTAATGTGTAAGTAGATTCTCGCAACAAAAGAGCATTTACCTCCTTGTAGCGAAGGATATATGTAGGATGAAGGCTCGTGTAGCCAGGATACGACCCGCACCAAATCTTTGACGTAGCTGGGTATGATGCATCGTAATATTGCAGTGCATCCCCTTGATGCACCCCCCGTCACCTCCACATCGACTTTATACGCCTGAGCCACCACTGCGAAACAGCAATAAAATATCGCATAAGCCACGTGTTTCAGTAAACGTGCACAAATCGTAAAACACCGACTTCTTCTTTCATTCTCTTTCTCTTATAAATGTTCGTTCAATATTGTTGTAAATAAGAATAAAAAAAAACATTAATATCTTATAAAAATATAGTTACATGAAGCTTATGATAATTACTATTAATTAATATAACAAAGATGTTTATAGCTGAGTCTCGTGTGTTTCAATTATAATTTTACTTTTTACACACGCGCGCGCACTACACAGAGAGCTAATTATTATATCTCACATGTCTTTTTTTATTAAAAAGAAGTTAGGTGTTGCAAAAAAAAAAACAAAAATCACACGTCGCCATCACATTGAACTAACGCGATAGTCGAGAAGGCAGACAGCGAACGGGGTTTTCTATGTGCCTGTGTCTCTAATTGCCACCGTAATGAAAAAGCAATCGCAGTTACTCCGACAGTCTCGTTTTCAATTACAACGCTCGCCGTCTTGCTACCAGCGTGAAAGCGCGTTGCCTCGTGTATATACGATGTACGACACTATGTATATACACACAAGGCATTGCACACGTCGTTACGCCGCAACCATCGGGGGGATGAATCTCGACGTCGACCGGCGTCGGGGATGCGCCGAGGCGTGAGGCGACGTGAGCGTATAACGAACGCCTCGGCGTCGTCCTCAGCTTGTCTGCTTCTCTCCCATTCCCTTCTCCTCTTCTCCCTCTCTTTTTCTCCTATCATTTCCTTCTTTCCTTTTCGCGTCCGTCGTCACCCTTTCGCGCTCGAGAGGCACCGCGCTCTTCCGGAGATTTTATTTACGTGGAAATTCCAAGAGCGACGGCCAGCTTCACCACCGACGGCGCTGTCTGACACGGGTTAACGTCGGCGACGCCGCGACGCAGAGACCGGGTTCTGAATTTCTTGGCGTAGCACCACCATGTTGGAGAAACATTCAGGATCACATCGTGAGGACTTTGTCTAGCGTTTTTCTTCTTTTCCGCTTCCTGATTTCCCGCTTCTTCGGCGTGTTTCCGCTCGCATGTCGTCGTTCCGTTTCGCTGTGCGTTTTGCGACGCGATCGAAAAAAAGAAAAACCCCCCGTTTGATAACAACACTCGAGAGAATTTTTTGAAAAAAAATTTCTGTGTAAAATGAAATATATATATATATATTTAGATAAATAAAAATAAGTAAAACACTTACACGTGCACACGTGACTTTTTCTCCTCGATGGTATTACACATATCACCTTGCACACATATTTTTGAGAGATTATATTACGAACTTTTTCAACTCTTTTGTGCTCAAAACGTGTTCTCACAAACGTGTTCGCGACTTTAGCCTGAAATTGGCCACGAGAAGCACGTCCGCTTCATCGAGCACGGCGCGGTACAGAAATTTCTTTCGTTAAACCAAAAGCAGGAAGTAAAGTTTTAATTAACGGTCACACGTCCAGGCCAGAACTTTATGGCCGCGAGGGGGTTAGTAGGGGCTGAAAATCCTGAAAGCGCGCTGGCTCGACCTCGCAGCTGCCATGGATTTGCATTCAGATTGCGCTTTTTTTTAAAGAGGTAATTACACTGCACGACCGGGAGAGAATCTGCGCGCACCTCATCTGCATCGGTCGGCGTAGTCTCGTTTGAGCTCTCTAGTGCTTGTTTCACATTGGTCGCGAGGTTTCGTACTCTCGTAACCGACATTTTCTTTCCGCACGAACAATTCGATTGCATTGGCGCGTGAAAGCTATCATTTAGAGTTTAGAGATGGGTATTTCTTGCTAGAAAGTGAAGTACTAAAACGCAGCTGCGTTGAACAAAAAAAAAAAAAAAGAAAAAAAAGAAAAAAAAACAACAATATGACTATGGGAAATATCAGTTTTGATCGGCTAAAAAAACCATTACGCGATAATAGCCCATTCGTTAAGACTTGCAATAACCATCGCGCGTTCGGTGCTCTAACAACATATTTTACAAGAAATGTAAAAGTATCTCTGAATAGTTTTAGAAGTTTGTATTTTTTTGGAATATTTTCCAATTTTACACAAAAAACAAAGATATCAATCTACGATTGATATCCTAGATTGTAAAAAACAAGAAAAACTGGTCGGAAAATTATTTCGCTGTTTTTTAACAATACAATATATATTTCAATATTTCATTGAAACTTTGTGTCGTCGCACAGTTATTTCTTAAATGAACATACAAATACGAGACAAATCTATTTCTACAGATCTATATTGTAATATTTCGCGACTGCTGATTGCATTCGAACATTCGCGGTCTGATTATGGTCCGTGTGTAACCGGCTTGTTCACTATTTCGCGTTTTATCGCACGCGGGAGACAAGCCCTCCCGCGCTCGTCGCGCAATTACTGTTGACTCGCGCCAAATATCCACGGCATTCACGTAATCCGCTTAATAGACTTTTCCAATGGTCCGTTGCGCGCGTCCACTGTCGGGCGAAACTTTAATATGACGGCCCTTCCGATTACGTATGTTTGTCGTTCCTTAATTAAAGGATACCTCGGTAAATAACGAATGTAATTGCGCGGGCGGTCGGCGCATCCACGAGCGCGCCAATAACGGCGTCCGTCGCGCGTAAATAACGTTATCTCGCAAACGACTCCGCGACAAGACGATAAAGCGCTTCGCTTGACGTTTGACGATTATGAGACTTGCGCGACAAATACGAATTAAAATGGAATTGCGGTAACAATTTTGCTTCATGAAATATATTATTAACCTACCTAGTCTCCATTTTGTTGCAATTATATCAAAGCGACGTTATAAAACTTGTAATTATTAATTTCGAATAATTATAAATAATTAATTTATCCTAGTCGTGGGTTAGTTACGTTATTTCGCGTATCGGGACAATTTGCAACTCGACAATATCTTTGATGAATCTGAATTAATTGTACAAGATTAATTGACACGCAAACACACACCTGCTCTGACTTGCACGTCGCGGCTGAGCACTCGACCGACCGAGTTGCTCGCCACGCATCTGTACGCGGCGCTATGAACATCCTGCCGATAGGCCGCGGCCGGAAACGGCAACAGCACCAGAGTACCATTTCTGAGCACTCTCCGTACGCCGGACACATCGTTCACCGGATGCCCGTCCGCAGTGGACCAGTCGATATTGGGCGGCGGACTTCCGGAAGCCGTGCAGTCCAACCAGGCGCCGCTTGAATTCGAGAACTCGATCCTCGACGGCGGCTCCTGCATAAAACTGGGACCGCGTAAGTGCGCGTCGAAGCCGTGCCCGCCCGCGGACGTTACTACAGCAGCTGCACCTGCACAAAAGAAACATTCTTTTATAGAGAAATCATAAAATCGCGAGGTTTATTTTCTAAATAATATCTAGATGTGAGAAAATATGTAGATTTTTTTTATCGTATCACAAATAATTTACGCGGACGTTATAAAAGTATACACGAAAAAAGCTTGTCAACCAACTTTATCTGGAAAAAGAAAAAAAAATTACACAGCAAGAGTTATGTAATAGATACATACGACCTTATTACTCTTTGGTAAACCGCACTAGGAGATAAATTGAATATACGAAAGATATGAAGGATATAACATGACACACGTCACGAGTATGTTTTAAACAACGGCGTTAGAACGGCCGGAAGCAATGATATCACGTTGACAAGCAGTCGTACAGGGAGGAAAACAGTTTGACAAGTTCCAAAGTGGATTAATCAACGTGCTTAGCGTGCTCGACGTCGTCGTCGTCGTCGTCGCCGATCGAGCGATGCTTGCCGCACGTCGCGTCGCGGCGACTAATACATCGGGCAAGTTATTCTCTTCGGAGTGTGTGCGCGCACGAGGAGAGACCACCCTTCTCCTCCACACTCCTCATTGCCGTAAACGCTTTGATCGAAGGCGTGAAAGCACGAGTCAGCAACTACTTGCTGGCTCTTGTATCGTTAGCGGGCGCTTGTGCAGCATCGGTTAATAACTCCCCCGTCCGCAAGCGGCATCCTCTCTCGGTGTCAATGTTATGGCGAAATTTGCGAGCCGTGGGATCCGCGATAAATTTTGGTCTCCTCCCTCGTCTGGGAATATAGCTTGCTTAGTCTCGGTGTAGTTACGCTTAAACTCTCACAGTCTGAATCGACTTAACTCTCTCAACTGTCATTAAGCTGCAATTTGGACAATATAATTGTTTACAGTGTAAAAACGAGAGCGAATTTAATGAACGGCAACTCAATTTTGTAACAATTGATAGAATCTTTAAGGCTCTGACGTTTTTAAGCAATAAGTATATGTAAATACGGTCAATAAGAGACATTCGCTGAATGTTTTTGCGGTAATATTCGTGCATATGTATGTATACACATATGTATACGTGTTCACGTGTAAATCTTACACGTGAGTTTTTTTTTTTTTTTTTTGATTGAAATTTCGATCCTAAAAATCATATAGGGTGCTAATTTTGCATCTCATATATGAGAGACCCCGTATACCCCCCTAATTAATTTTTAAAATCAATTTTGTAACTTATTTCAAAATCTCTCGGTTTATTTTTAATTCATACAATATGTTCATATTTATAGAGACAGTTTGTACTTCTGTCTATTTTTCTGTTGTGTGGATTTCTGCATTTGATTTTAAAGTAATCAATTGTTTATTTATGTACATACACACGTTATTATTCTCAAGAGATTGATGAAAATCAACTCTACACAAAGTGTCTCTTTAATATAATTTTCATAATTTGTGTCTGGAAAACAAGTAGCTAATTGCGCTGATTTACGAGATGACGTCGGAGAAATTGCAGAGGCGGTCGAATAAAGAAAATGGCATTCCGGCATTGCGTAGGTATCTCGGGCGCTTAAGATTGTATTCAGGGTAAGATCTCAGTCAAAAGTTTAAGAAACACATAGCGTAAACCGAACCTATTTTAATATTTAGATAATAATTGTTTACTGGAAAAGTATTATTTGTACTAAAATAAGTTACAAAAACTATTTATTATACTTTTAATAACTACGGAAAAGTTTTTACATATATTTTGCGCCATTTTGATGTTCACTTTTGATATTTTTGAGTAGAATTATACCCTACGTGCAACGTAAGATAAATAAAAAACTGGAAATGTATTAATCATAAAAAGTTATTAAAACGTGACAATTGATGTATAAAATTACAAATATAATTGTTTAATGTATATTAAATATATATTTTTATTAATTTTAGCAAAATATTAATTTATATTTATAAATATAAATTTATAAAATATAAATTTATATTTTAGCAAATATAAATTTATATTTTATGTGATATTCTTGAAACTATTTTTTCGAGTGGAAATTGTTTTTAACAACTGCAAGAAGTTTCGAAATTATATCTACATCTACAGTTATTTTGTAATTTATATCAGAATATCGTGAAATCTCATAAGAACTCGTGTTAAATTAAAATCGTACTAACTTTTTAACAAGGCTCACAAAGGAGCTGAAATTTTGCACAATTTCTTTTTTTTAATATTATCTACTGACTGGCAAATTTCGAATAATCTGGCATATCTTTTATCTTATCCTGAATACAACCTTAAGGCTATCCATTAACGTAGAATGTATAGAATGTATACCGCGCGTTCCCTACCTTTACCATGTTAAGAAAATGTCTTCAACGTTGAGAGAGACAGCTGGTGTTGATCAGTAACCTCATCTTTGTCTAGCAAAGTAGTGGGGGAAAAAGAAGTCTTCGCTGATTGATAGAATAGTAGTGAAAAAGTGGGGATGGAAAAATAGTGGGGATGAAGAGGAATGAAAGAGATTAAGGGGTAATGGCAGGTTAGGCGGTGTGAATGAAATAGTAGGTCCTGATCCCACCACAGACGTTGATGGACAGAGAGAGAGAGAGAGTTACTGTTCAAAGCATGTTGTCTCTGTCAACCGTAAAGACATTTTTTCTCAGCCAAACGCGCAGTCTATATATTCCTACGTCTATGGGGCTATGGCACACAAAATGACATAAGCCCCTTGCACAATGGACGGAATAGCGATAGCGATAGAAATAACACCAGTTTTAAAGAGTTTATATTTACAAATAACGGTAGGAACAACGGAATCTAATCATACAAAAATACACATGTATCAATGCAGATCAGAAAACAGAATAAGCAATAGCGATAAAATTTCCGACGAGTTGGAATTCTGTGTCTATTGCTTATTGCTATCACTATTCCTTCGCGTTGTGCAAGGGGCTATAGAGTGCATGGCGTAGGACCAATGGCCATCTAGCATAGTTTTATGTAAATCGATATGGCGACTTTATGCTAGACGCTCATTGGTCCATATAGTTTTATGTTGCGCATATGCAACTATGTCATTTTGTGTGTAATAGTCCTTATTTGTATGAAGGAGTAGACTCCTGCGACCTCTTATCAACAATAGTTAGGGTGAAGTTGGATTACATCAGCCGTATCGGTTGGATGTGCGTAGTTACGCTGTGAATATTTTTGGACAATTCGGTCGGTGTTTTACACCACTTTCTTTATTATTGTCAATAACAATTAAACAAATATACAACTCCGTGGCTTGGCATCAGGAGAACCCAATCCACGGTTTTAAACCTGTTATCAAAAAGACACAGAATGGCGTATGGACTAGCTTTATAGGTCCACTGAGCCAAAAGAGCACCAAACCATCGTATGAAGGAGAGAGGTGCAGAGAGAATTCTAGGAGAGAAAAGACGAAACTCTCATAATAACGTTCGTAGAGGGCACTCGCCTCGTAACTCGTTTATAACAACGTTCGAGGAAAAAACGCGCGCGCGAGTATTGTGTTCCGGCCGGATTTCGTAATGTCGTCGCGCGTGAGTCGCATGCGCATGGCATACAAAACGCAAAGTATGCAAATCCTCAACGAGAAAAGAGAATATGTGCGAGAAAGAAAGAGAAAATCGAAATTCTCCGCCGCGATGTCCGGCAATTACGTTCGCCGTTACGTACGCCGACTGGTTTCCTGAATTGTCTTCCGCGCGCGCACGCGCGTTACCTAATTATCAATTCAGCGCGAGTATTGCGCTAGAACTCTCGAAAAGAGACGGAATTCCGCGTCGCTTTGTCGCAGTGTCGTGTTGATTTTTGAAGATTGTTGCTTTAATCGTTTTAATTGGCGGAAAATTAATTACACTGTCTGCGCGTTCGGCATAGTTAATCCAAAATTAAAAAAAAAAAAACAGAAAAACAGAATTGCATCGAAGAAATTGTTTCCTAATGATTCACATTGCATAGAGCTCAATTTAATTTCACATTTGTTTTATTTTACGATAATACAAAGTAAAATATTTTTCAATGAGATATACTTTTTCACGCATATTCACTTTACTGCTTTGTATTGATTTCTTACGTTTATGGTTAAAGGTTTTTCGAGTTCTGCAAATCTTACTGTGCGCTTTAGTTGGCGCGCGGATCGATTCGCGTCAACATATCGTCTTTATGACGCGTCCTCGAAGAGATTTATCTATCGATGTGGAAAATCGAAGAGTCGAAGGAGGTGGCCGCACCGGGTGAGCAAACGCCAGCAAGATTGAATCGGTGGTCGATGCTCAAAGTGACTGGCCGTCACGAGAGCGAGCGTTAAAGTGACGGAGACAGACGGATAGATGTGAGCAGCATTTATGGTAGGGAGACATAACGGAAACCTGGGATTACGGACGGGAATGAGAGAGAGAGAACGAAACAGGGAGCAAAAGAGGAGAGAGAGAGAGAGAGAGAGAGAGAGAGAGAGAGAGAGAGAGAGAGAGAGAGAGAGAGAGAGAGAGAGAGAGAGAGNNGAGAGAGAGAGAGAGAGATAGGGTGCAGTTGGTGGGTAATAGCTCCCTATTACCATAACGCTTGGCTAAGCCGGCTAATCGGTTCCGCTTATGCCGACCGGCAAATTATTATTAATCACATTGCGCACGGATTACCGTTTATATGCGTCTATGACGCGGTGGCATTTGCACTTCGCGCCGAGTTGCACGGGCTTTTAGCGTTGCGTATTTACTCACCCACGCTTGATCTTTTGACGGATTGTATGAATTGGTGGATATCGCGAGTTCAAATCTCCGCGCGTGGAACATAACTTTGCTCGCACATGCTCGTTTAAACTTCGGAGTGTGTAACGCCACTCGCATCTCGTTTTTACAAACACAAAAGAGCATTTAATGATTTCTTTAGGTTGTTCTCTTTTTGTTTTTTCCCTATTGAATACTTATATATATATATATATATATATATACCTTCCGTTTTAATTTGTACAATTATGATAAATTATTACTTTTTGTTATATTATACATATTATCACACCATAATTATCACAAAAACAACTAACGAGTTAATATAGATTTCACTTGCTTCATGTGTTTGATTTTGATATATAATACTCTACATATAAATTATTACTTAGGTAATTATATATCTTTCAACATGAAAATATACGAAACATATATATATATATGTGACGCATGTGAAATCGGTTTACCTATTTTACATATATATGTACCCTAAAAGCAATTATATGTTTGTATATTAGAATCAATCGACGTTTGCGGTTTGGTTGGTCTCAAACTAATGTCACTCTCAAACTCAACTACGTACTAACGTAAAAAAACGCAATAAATTTTAAAATATTCGAAAGACACTTTGATACGAAGCCATTAGATGAGAAATCTCTTCTCGCAGTTGCTTTTTGTTTTGTTAAGAATCCTCTCATGATCCTGGATCAGCCATGGGTTTCCAAAATCCGAAATCACACACAAGCGGGATTTCTATCATCCACTTGGACTTTGCCTTTCCGTCTCTCGCCGCATGAAACATGCGAAATCGGTACGTTCGGAGTAAAAGGAGTTCGTGCTACCGCGGAGAATCAATAGGCGGAACAAACTGTGTAGGAGGGTAAAGGTCGCCGGTAAGATTGAATTTGCAGACTTTGCCTTCTCGAAGAGCGAAATCTCGGAGAAATGGTGGAGGGCAACGTGCGGTGTCAGGGACTTGATAAGAGTCCACAGTCTCGCGACGGCGGCGGTTCCTCACGAACCTTCATGTTTTCCTTATCCTTCTTCCGCTCGCTCCTTTCCTTCATTCGCTGTTGAAAGAGCTTCGAATGTTTGCTCTGCCTATCAAGACGGCAATTATTTGATCCGGCTAGTGGGAACGTATCTCTACTTTCTCTTCACGTGTTTTTGTAGTAGTTCTCACTTCCTTCGTTTCGAGGATGACTCCGTTAGAATTTAATTCTGCAGATTCTTGTAGAGACTTGTCAAAGTCTCATAATTTTGCATCATTTTTCTATATCAATGTATGATATTTCTAGATACAACGCTGTAACAGTTTTTAAATATTAACATTCAAAAATTGTTGTTTTTTGGGTTTGAACCGCGTTAGTGTCGTTTTTATACCGACGTTTCGTGAACATTTTTCACTTCATCAGGGCTTCCAAGAGCAGCCTATGATATGTTTTTAAATATTATCTCTTGCTTAAATGTGACAAAAAAAACTACGTGCAATATTGATTTATTATTATTATTTATAATTGTTATATTAAAGTAAAATTATTTTAACATTTTGCAAGCTATCAGAGATATTTCTCTTTAGGACATAGATACGGGTAATAGACTGTAAGAATCGATGTTTGCGGTAAGTCAAGTGGTCAATAAGATCAACGATAGTTTGTGCCGAAGGAAGGAAGAAAAAAAAAGAATAGCGAGTGCTACCAACGAGTCGTTTTACGAGCCAATGCGACACTTGTCCCCGCGCACACGCAAGTCGGAATCGAAGACGGCAACAAGTTGAGAAAGTTGTTTAGACGTCTCGAAACGAGACGGAGATCGCTCCTGAAAAACTATGGCCGTGCGGGGACACGCGGGCAATTTTCCAGCTCGTGCGGAAAGTTTTCCACGGCGGGCAACAAGTTGGGAAAGTTTTTCCATGGCCACGGATGGCAGTCCCGAGGGAACGCTTCCTCGGGCCATTTCAAAAACTGTCGAACGACTAATCTCATGGCTTCCTACAAGAGAGAGAGAGAGAGAGAGAGAGAGAGAGAGAGAGAGAGAAAGACCTCTCTTACTCTCGTGTGATACGGAACTTGAAACAAGCGACCGGAGTTCGCAACTTTTGCGCAAATTCGTCGCCCGCAAAAAGTTCGAGATCACTCGGATAAGCGAGTTAGATCGAGCTTCATGCAAGCGATATTTTTTAGATTTGCCATCTTAGAAAGATCGTTTTTATTTCTGTTTTAAAATCTGTAGCTGATCTCTTTATTTCAAAGAAAAATCTTGAAAGATTCTCTACGCATCTCAGCAGGGAAAAACGTGAGAGACACGTATGCTTATATGAGCTTCTACTCCTTATGTATGCGTACCATTGTATATCTACATCCTATACATAGACATGCTCCCATTTCTCTCTATGTCATATTTCTTTGGTGTCTACAAAGCACATTTTTTCTCTTTTCCGTTCCCTGTACAGTATATCCTATGTCCATCTACGAACTTTTGCTCATATTTTTCAACACGTCCCTTTTTGCAATGGAATAGATTTAGTCTCGTAGATTTCTTCTATTTTTACATTTTTCCAGTTTGTTTATTTATTTATTATTTTTTGCACTGCACAACATTGTTGGTTTTCTCCTGTTTCTTGTATTTTGTAAAACGTTCTGTCAACGTTCCTTCGAGCGCTCACAGATTGCTTTCGAGAATAGCTTGTATAGTGGCCTTTTTCATACCTTCTCGATACCTGCGAACGAAACATGAATTTATAACACGCCATCAACAGCAAGACAGTATCGTTGCAGAGGTTTTTCCGTCAGTTGCACTTCTGCCGGAAAGAGTCCGGAAGGGTGCTCGCACCACCCATCCTTCGCGCTACTCCATCGCGAGTGAGTGTGTAAGAGATAAAGAAAGAGAGAGAGAGAGAGAGAGAGAGAGAGAGAGAGAGAGAGAGGACAGCTTCTCCTGGAATAGTGTCGACTTCGCCAAGGCGTTGGTCCTTTCAATTTCCCGAATAGAGGACGAGCAACGAGGAGAAGGATGGGCGGAATGATTGTTGGAAATATGAGAGAAACTTTCAACCTTTCTCACACAGCAAGTAAGCGCCAGCAAACCCGCCTCCCTTGCCGTTAAGGCGAGCTTGCTTTTTCCTCGTCCTCACCTCTTTCTCCTCCTCTTCTTGTCTTCCGGCTTGCATGCAGTCTTCGCAAGTGCTTCGCAGCGTAACCTCTCTCTCTCTTCGCCATTTTAAAGCGTTCTGAAAGCCCGTGCGCGCACAGCCGAGTTTTCGGAACAAAAACGCGCTTTTTCCTTCTCGGTTCCACGCCCACACGGACTCGTTTCCCATTTTTCCTCTTCTTCATCCGCCAAAATTCATTTCTCGACGTTCTTTACTCGTGTTTTTTTATTTCCACATCGCGGTTACCGAGGTATTCATCAAGACGATTTTTCTTAACTTCGCCGCAATTTGGAGATCACGAGATCTCGATCTGAGATAGTTGCGCAAACCAAGTTCGCCAAGGTTGCGATTAAATATCGCGCGCAAAAAAAAAGCAAAATACAAATGTCGGTTTTTAAGTAGCGATTCTCACAAGCACAATTTCTCACACATTCAAACATAAATACGCGAAACATCTTTAAATAAATCATTGAATAGAATTTAACATTGGAATATTTTTATTTTATTACTTACTTTTATTTTATTTATACTTTTTATATATTCTCTGATGTGCTTTTTTTTTATTGCAAAGTTTATGTTCACATCTTATTTGGATAAAAGCTTTTCTAAAGCGAGATTGGAAATTTACTAAATTGTGAATAACGCGCATTTTTACCGTGCGCAGGAAATTCAGAATTCCGCTTGATCCTGGACAGTAGATGAACTAGAAAAAAAAATGCAAGGCACGTTTTACGCTCGCACGAAATTCGCTCGCTCGCATGAGAAAAATCCGCGGGTTTTCTCTGTCTTTTTTGTTCCCGAGGCAAAGCGTTGGTCGCGGGAGTGCCTGGCTGTCCGATGTCGGCGGTAATGTTGGGACGATCGGGGAAGATTGAACGCAGCGTGAAAATGGGATCGCGGCAGGTGCAAGGATGCACGCCCGCCAGGAACAATGAGCGCAATCAATGCAGCACGGCACTCCTTCGACGTCAATCAAATGGCTGGCGAGTCCACTACCCCAACAACGCGCCACTACCCCATTGGCCCCGATTGCCTTTTGTCGCCCTTTACTGTCCGCTACTGCCACTACAGCGCGAGGGAGAGACACAGAAATGGAGAAAGAGAGAATAACCCACGTAGCAGGAAGTGTAGAGGTGAAACAGCAGAGAGAGAGAGAGAGAGGTGAGATGCTGCAAGAGAAGGAGAGAGAGAGAGAGAAAGAGAGAGAGAGAGAGAGAGAGAGAGAGAGAGAGAGAGAACATAAAGAGAAGCGAGATGCATCGCTCTGCCAAATGTGGCGAATTCCTACTGAATACTCTCGCAGTTGCGACACGCGTATTGCGGAGAGGATGAGGTCGGTGCGCGACCTAATTTCGAGGACTTGCTAACCCCGCACCTCGTCTATCTTCAGTCACATGTCGGTCCATGTTCGTCCATCGCGTCGTGTCCCCGAAATTGCGCATACGTATACACGCGTATATGCACGCACGCATGCAGCAGCAGCGTCGACTTTGAGATTCGCGCAATCGATGATCCTGACGTGAAAGCGACGTGAGCAGAAACGAATGTCTGACAATGAAAAAAGCACATAAATAAATCCAGTAAATTTTGAAATATTTCAGTAAACTCTATTTAAATAATAAATACAAAAATTTTTAATTAAAATTACGAATTTGCAAAAGAGATTACACTTTTTGGACTAATTAAAATAACAGAATACACAATTACTTTGTTGATATAAAATATATTTAGTTTTCTCTCAGAGAGGTTTGTTTGTTTTTTGTTTTTTTGTTTTTTTTTTTTTTCAGAGTATTTTGAGTGTTAGAGAACATTCTCATTTTTTTTTTTTTAATCGAGGTTTACATTATTTGCGCAACACATTACATGATAACACAGCTTTTCGGAACAAGTTTTTATTTTCTATTGCATTTGCATCTCGCAGCTTTGAAATTTTCTGCATCCGTCCATTTTAGATGTCCGTGTTCGTTGTCCACAGTTATACTTCCCGTCCAGACTGATTGACACAATTGCGCGCGCGAATATAGCACGTATAATATAACTCTCTCCGTGTTCTTTGACAAGTTTTCGCCCAACGGAATCGTACGTCGCCGGATGTACGTCGACGTTAGTCGAGAAGAAGTGTTGGGAAGGTGGAGGAGAGTGTTTAAAGCCGCGCGGATATTCGGCGTCCAACCGAGTTATATTACACGGGCGATGCAGTTCCCGCTTTAATAATCCGGCTTGACAATTGCGTCTAGCTTCATTTATGCAGCGGCCGTGTAACACGCAGCGTTCATAATCCGGGAGAGACTGGTATGTTAATACAGCTGCCTCCGCGTTCGAGAGAACCAGAGCGCTTATACTACTACTCGACGCAAAACTTACGTTTCGAAAAAAAATACGGATACGTCATCTTTTCGCGGAATTCTTTTTATCCACTCGCGAACATATAGTTTTATACACGGACGGAATTTTCACGGGAAATAAAATTTCTCATCATTTTATCGCGTTAGCGCAATCGATAATTCGTATAAGCGATGGGGGATTATGCGACTGCACGTTCGCGCAAATCCGCATGCTGCGCCAGCGTAACGTCGGACGAAGCGTGTTTGCGCCGAGTAACACAAGCCGCGGTTGCGTTGCTACGGCGTTAATGGTGCGGTATAATAATTATACTTCGTTATTGATCATACGAGATTCCGCAGTAATGATCCGGAGGGCTCCAGATCCGATTTAGAATCATCGCGCGAGAGGTGTCGGCTTACACCTCGTTAGCGATGCATCATTATGCAGTGTACCGGAGATGCTCTCTCGCTATTAGTATTTATGTTGAGAGAGTGGGAAAGAGGCGTAAATTTCGGAATCGCGCGCGTCGAGAATAAGGCTGCTCTTACATGCGGCGTAACTTGCGTTAGCCAATCATATCGTTTCAGCGTATTTGCGTATGATAGCTGAGACGATATGATCGGCTAATCAATAATAACCTTTATTATCCTGCATAGTCAAAAGTTCAAAATCCTACTTAAGAGTGTCTGGAGCGTACTATATATATCGTGACTACTGTTACCAATACAAGTGATATCAACCATAGAGCGTCGTTAGAGAAACAAGGACATACATATGCAAAAAGAGATCATGTTAGATTTAAACGTATTATAGATTATTTGTGTATTGTAGACTTCTCTAAATCATAGTCTAATGGTCTTATTACATTCTTCAATGTTATGTATATCTCGGATACTTTTTGGTTTTTTTTTTTATGAATAACTCTCTTGAATTTTAAATATCAGTACACTAAAAGTAGAAATGATTGTTAACTTTAACCATTTTTGTTGAGTTTTCGATACATCGAAAAATACCCGTAATTTCATTATTTTCTTTTATTCTGTAGAGCCGTTTTTCTATCCGAGCAATAATTACGAAGAACAGTCTAAAGTACGTATTGCTCGTTCGATCGGTAATAACAGGAAGGTCCAGGACCCTTTTAAGCGAACAATTACCACGAGTAGTATAACTCATTTTAAATGCAACCTCATGCAAAATCTGCACGAATTTCGAAAAGTTTGGTGTGAAAATTACAGATTTACTTGAAATATAAAAATGAGAAAATTGTCAATATGTGTAATATAACTCGCATGTGTTTTGCGATTTACTCCTGTTTGCTTTTATAGTAATACTTTTTTCATATTAGATTTCGGATAAAATGGATAATTATAGTAATAATTATCCATTAAATATAATATATAATATATTTCGGATAAAATTATCCATTTTATCCGAAATCTAATATGAAAAAAGTATTACTATAAAAATCTTTTTCTACAAAATCTATTCTACAAAAGAAATGATATCAGAAAGTAGCGCCAAGTCTTGTACGTTTATATATTTTGTTACAAAATAAAATATAAAATTCTAAAAGCTGTGCGTGAAAAGTCTTAAACCATGTCAAATTATACATTTATAAACTTCGCTGTGTGTAAAAAGACAATAAAAAGCCATGTCAAACTATTTTCAAAATAAAAAATATTTAATGCAAAAAACTTGGCGCGGCTGCGAAAACTATATTGAACTAAAGTTCAGTCTGATGTGATAGCTACTCAATAGTGGTAGCTATTCAATAGTAGTGTGTATGTGTGTGTGTGTGTGTGTGTGTATGCTCTGTCTTTAGTTTTCGGTCCAGCCAAGTTTTTTGCATTACATTATTTTTTATTTTGAAAATAGTTTGACACATGGTTATTGTCTTTTTACACACAGCGAAGTCTACAAATATACAATTTAACATGGTTTAATAAGACTTTTCACGCAAAGCTAGTTTTAGAGTTTTCTAATATCTTATTTTGTGTAACAATATATAAACGTACAAGACTTGGTGTTACTTTCTAATGTCATTTTTTTTGTAGAACAAGATTTTCACAACAATACTTTTTTTAGAGATACGAGTTGCGCGTATACTTAGCGTCTTTTTTAAACCTTTTTTTGAAAAGGTATTTTGTTCGGGATATCACACATTTTTGTAGAATATAGTTTCGACAAACACTTCTTTCAGTGCAATGTATTTTCTAATAAAACAATACTATATGAATTTTAATCTAATTTGATATCTATAGCACATGTGACATGAAGTATAGAACATTTATACTGCGTTCAATTTGAGAAGAGAAACCGAATGGACGAAGACTCGTCCTTTTTGCGCACGTCCGTTATTAAAAAGTCTCTTTACTTTACAGCCTTGGCTGTCAAATGTTCCACTAACAATCCCTACTTTGTCCGCTTTTCTTTTACTACAGTAAAATTTCTCAAAGTGAAACACAGTATTAAAGATACACCTTGTCCTTGTGCTCGAAAGTGTCGCCACATAGTGACGAAAAGAAGAAGAACACGTTCAACCATTACGCATTCTGGTGGCTGGTGAAATTCGATGTCTGACGACGACGATCACGTTTTTTAAACTTATTTTTCGAGATTTCGGAACTTTGTATCGAGATATCTCCGTTTGGAAGAAGGAAAAAACTTTCGATTGAGTCTAGGCCGAACTCGATCGGTTTAGCCGTTGTTGAGATCTGAAAATCTCGAAATTGTCAATCGGCCGTACTCGCGTAAATAAGAGGCACGGGGTACCTCGCGCAGCGCGCGCGCACTTCGTTAGCGCGCATACTTGGCGCGAGGCACTACCGTACCTCTCTCTTGATTAGCATGTACGTACACTTGACAGACTTTGATAATAACTTTTGAAACCCATTTATCAACATAAATCCTAATCTATTGATCATTGCTCCCCAAACTTGATCCGACGATTTCACGTGCGTCAGATTAAGAACAGATTTACAGTCTTGCGAGAAGTTTATATATCGACGGTTCAATGAAGGAAAGTCTTGTGCTCATCGCAAGACATTACAGAAAGCGACTTATGTTCGCGCGAAGAACTATCGGAGGAAGGGAACGCAAGGTGGACTACGACGGTGGATACGAGAGGACACCGATGATTTCCCATGGGGCTGCGTCTACCATCTCGTTCTTCGTCGTCAGCGTCATTTTCCCGATGCTATTTCTTTCCTCTCATCCCCTTGAGCGTATTTTATATCTTAGGCAACACCGTCATTATTTTCTCTTCGCCTGAGCTCGAGCTCATCGACGCGTTTCATTAGTCTGCGCGAATTTTTCAGTATCGCGCAACAAAAAGTGAAAAGTAGAAAAAGAAGAAAAAAAGAGAAGAAATGTTTGATTAGACAGAATTGCACGACACAGCTGTTGTACAAAAAAAAAAAAAAAACATAAATAAGAGCATGACGTTCTACAATATTCCGTAAAATAATAGAGCATCACGTTAATACATAGAACATTCTGGAATTGCGCGGAAATACGCGTGACGTTTTCGTCTAATAAAACATGGACAGTTTCATGTTACTAGAACGAGACGTTTTAGGACTGTCAGAAACGTGCGAAGCGAGCTCAACTACTGAGCCTCTGTCGTTTTGCAATGAACCGGCTAAACGGTTGTTGCGTGCTGCTCTTTTCCTTCTGTAGCTTCCGCTCACGTAGGCGGAATAAGTTCGAGTGGTTGCGGGTGGAAGCAAACCACGCGAGATATTTTATACGGCATATAAAATTGCGACCGATGTCGTCAATTTGTTTTTCGCTTATCCTCTTCTCTCTCTCTCTCTCTCTCTCTCTCTCTCTCTCTCTCTTTCTCTCTTTCTTTTGTTCACGCGACACCCCGCGTTTAGTCTCGAGAGTCGCGGCTTTATGACATCCTGGACGGAAAACGCTTTTGCGTGCCTTTTTCCTTTTCCTCGGGAAAACCCCGCCGCACCTGCGAGAGCTCTTATCTCAAAGTTGCAGCCGCATCTTGGATACAACACGCTTCAGGCTGTTCTCTTGAGGCCACCCAACTCTCCACCCCGCTTCCGCTTCCTATTTGAGGATATGCAATGTACTATGCAATACCGCGCATTCGAGGAAAGTTCTAAGCAGGTTTTCGCTTGCATTTTGCACGTATTCCCGGATGTTTCGCGTGTCGAGGTGATTGCTTCATAGACTGCGCGACGCGTATATACGCGTGCGCGTGCGCGCGCGTATTTTACGCTCATCTGATTTCAAGAGATATTCCTCCTTGCTTATTTCCCATATCTTCGCAACAGCGAAATATAAGCTATATAATATATATATATATATATATTCTCGTAGAACGTAAAATAAGCTGCTAAAATATCTTACGCTGCGAAGCTATGAAAACTGTGCTTTGTGCGCAGTTTATTTCGATTTTTATGAAAGATATTTGCGCTTTTATCAAATGCAAATTAAAAATTTTTGTTCTTAATTTTTAATGTAGATTTCGATCAATTTGTATTTTTATCGTAAAGCAATTTAAAAAAAAAAAATAAGATGAACATTTGTCTTTTAATATTGATTTGTGATTTTTTTCATTTTATTATTTAGTTTACGTGTCTTTCTCTTTTTTATGCAAAAGCGCACGAAAACAAAAACTCACTCTTTTAATTTCAACGCATTTCAATTATTCAAAACAATCGAGCGGACGCAACGCGCCTGCTCACGATTCATCACTATACATACAATGAGTACGTCGCTGATGTATTTTTGTCTGACGATTCTCGGCGCTCTCTCGTCGGGTCGCTAAAAATAAGCTTTCTCTGACGGGAATTCGATACGAGCGCGAGACATACTACGGCGTGAAATCTTAAGATATAGGTCACTGTCTCCGAAATGCACGCCGTATCAATTTTATTCGTTCGCTCGCGCATCATTACTTTTGCACAACTGTATCGCGAGCGAAATGCATACTGTATATCGAGTCCTCGTAACATATGCACCCGTATACACCGCTAACGTGAGAGAGAGAGAGAAAGAGACAGAGAGAGAGAGAGAGAAAAAAAAAGAGAACCGCTCTAGGGCATTGCTATGCGCGCGGCCCGGGTTCGCGAATTTTTCAATACGCGGAAAATCGTTTATCTGGATATTTCAGAGAGCCGAACGTTTTCTCGCACGAGAGAGCCGCGCAAGAGCAAATTGTATTCCAACTCTTTGAGTTGTTTTCTTTGTCGTCGCGTGTCCGTTCGTGTTCTGCAATATACGTTAGACGGGCGATCATTATCAACCGGCCGCTTCCTTCTACGTCATTGCATCCCGGCTTGTTCTCTTGCTTCTCCCTTCCATTACACCTGCATAGTCGCTTATCTCGAGACTCCAGGCGCACCTAACATGTATCTCCCTCCCTCCTTCCCTCTCTCTCCCTCTCTCTCTCTCTCTCTCTCTCTCTCTCTCTCTTTCAACTTTGCTCATCCGCAGCTTTTCTAAATCTTTCACAAAGGTGCAAATTCTTAAAAAAGCCAATCGTTCATATGAAGTTTGCACAGTCGGTCTTTGATGGTGATTCGATATGAGATTATGGTGTAGAGATGATAAAATAATTTACTTCTGATTAACTGATTAAATACTATTTAGTTTAATTTAACAAAAATAATAATATACACACGCGCGAGAGATGTGAAAACTGAGATTTTACGTTTCAAACAGTTTAGAAATTGCTCCAAACGTGCTTTGTTTGCATTTCATCATGAATTCCGACAGCGATCAAACTGAAATGTATATTTAACTGCCAATTTCTCTTGCTTTCGTGTACAATATATATGCTAAATTCAACGGAGAAAAGCAATTCGAAACACGATTATATCTTCATTTTATTTGTCTTGTATCGCGCCTGCGATGTCACGGTAGATAGCAACGTCTCCAAACATTCCGCGTGCAAACGTGCGCAAGAGTTAGTATCCTCCTCGTGTAGATGGCCCAGTGCGATAGTCCCGCTTTAACGACGACCCCTCGGGTAATAAGGCGCTCGTGCGACTACAGGCCGAGTCATCGAGAAACAAACTCGCGTCGTTCCGCTTATGTCAACGTTGGCTTATCGGCGTCGCCTGTCCACATTCCGTGCCTTTCATGACACGCGTTTATGTATCCCTCTCCTTCCTCCATTGCTGTTTAACGCTATTTCTTCTCGACGATCACCGATCACATATACCTCGCAACCTGGATGTTTCCGGAAGACGTGATCTTGTTTCTCTTTATTTTCCAAACCGCTCATATCCCGATTGACGATGTCGATAAATCGAAAAAGCCGAGCGATGCGGTGCATTTCTCGCGTAAGGAAAAGCGATGCTCGTCGAATAACACACGAATACAACACACGGGTCAGTCGTAGTTTCAGAGTTACGACTTTCTGACGAACGGACGGGACCGAATAAAAGTTTATAGTATCTCCCAATTGAATTGACGTGCACGTGCTCCGAAAGTGTGCGTCGGCGGAGATAGGCGGCCAGGACACGGAAGTGACAGTTCACGGATCCCGTCCGTCCCCGTGTTATTTGTAACGTGAAACCGGACGACACGTCGCGAGAATGTTTCTCGTGGAAATATGTCGAGCAAATTTTTTACTAGATATGATTTCTAATGTTTTTTCTTTTTTTTTTTTTTTCTTTGCGAATCCTGACGGAGAAATGTAATTTTTGACGAAGAGAAGAGAGATTGCGCAAAAAGATATCTTTTTTCGCGGTACAATAGAAGTTCTATCTGGGAGATATATATATATATATTGATATACATGTATATATATATATATACATGTATATCAATATTTTCATAGCCGTAAATCTCTCGCGCGCGTGCGCAACAACTGTCCGTTTACAAATTATTAATTTAGATTTAACAATTAAATCCTATTGAAGCTCGATAAGTTACTAAACTAAGAAATATATTTACGGTCATCCGAGCCGATCGCAGGATGTTGTGCGGAAAACTGCGTATATATATATATATATATATATATACATATATATATTTTGTTCGCGTGTAAATTTTTACGCGCGAGGTTTTTGAATTGAATATCAATTCTTAAATTCATATTGGATGCTGGATTTAGATTTTTCTGCTACGTATTCTATTATAAATAAATTTATGTCATAGAGCATTTTAATTATTTTTCCTCATCATGCGAGCAAAACGCAGAGAAAATCATCCGCTATTTTTTATCATCCTATCGTGCACTCACGACTGTAAGCGTAGGAGCGCGCACAGCTTCGGTGTGTATCGGTATGTAGCGACCGCCGGAATTTCAGTCCATCGAAAGCGACCCGGAATTTCGCCGAACGGTTACGTGGATATTGTAGCTACATAGCGGGAGAGTCGCGTTTCGTTCCGCCATGAATTCCAGACTCAGGTTAAAACTCCCGTGCACAAGGTGCATCAGGCTGGAATTCCTTCCTTCGTTTCTTTATCTATATTTATAATACAAGTCGATAGACGAAAACAGAATCACACGTTAACAATGTTACACAGCAAAATAAAAACGATATCCTACATACAAAGCGTATTGTAACGTTGATAAATGATAAATTAAATCGCTAATACTATATATGTATAGTTATTCACAGAATTATATCCACAATGTATTATCAATTTTGCAAAATAAACTCCAGTTGTGCTCCGTTGTTTCTCGATACGCGAGCGGAAGATAAGCGAAGAAGGAAAAGCGAACGAACTTCATCAGCGTAACGATAATGGGGCGCGACAACGCCGGAGGAAAACAATATGTAAATCGTTCGGTGCATCCCAATCAAAGTCGGAATTCGCGCGGAGCTTCCGCGGCTGCCTAACGACGCAATCTAAATTCCGAAGGCTTGCCACGAAGCTTGCGCTAAGGTATATATCGCCAAGTGGATAGAGAAAATCCACCGTTTCGACGGACGGAACGAAGCAAGAGGGGCAAAAGGAGGACGCGCGATTTCCAGGAGGGAGCTGCGTCGAGACGGACGTCCGCGGCGACTTCGCGACTAACTTCAACGACGCCGGTCTTTTTGGTCTTTGCAACGCGAATTTCGAGCGTTCGCTCGAATAAGAATCAGGTTTTATGGAAACGCGGAACTGTGTGTACTCCGCGCGAGCGAGAAAGAGAAAAAAGATGAGAGAAAAACTCGACTTCGGTCTTTCGAATGAGAATAATTCCGGAGCGCTCGACGAATTATACACGCGCCGACGAAAGAAAGCGGAAACGAGAGATTGAAAATATATATTTTTACTGTGAATTTCTTAACTCCGGAGACGGAGTTATTTTTATAATAGCGACGCAGTTGTGCGTTGGAGATGTATTATTCTGAGTAAATGTAATAATGTGTAAACCTGCACGGCGTAAGTGTCGCACATCGTGTGAGTAAAATCGAGAAGCAAACAGAGAATTAATATCGCGCTGTGTTTGAAATTATAGAAACAAAATCATAAATTTACATATTATTTGCATATATATATATGTGCGCAAAATGTACAGTTTAATCACATTTCACATTGTAAAATTTAGCTTTATTATAAAAATTTCGCTAGAAACTTTTAGAAAAACAAAATTAAGTGTACGTAGACCGCGTCGATGTACGGTATAAAAAGCGAGGTGTCATCGGAACCGAAAGGATTAATTCATCTAAGATAGGTACGCGGAATAAAAAGCGTCGATTTCGCGCGAACGACAAATGAATCTGTCCATTCGAGATCTCTTCTCATCTGAAAGTCGGCGATCATCAGCCGCCACGTCAATTACGCGCGATGCAGACGTCTGATCGAGGCGTCCGCTTTTATTTTGCATGTTGATCGGATTTTGTGACGTCTTCTCTCTCATCTCTCGCGTCTATACATATACAACGCAGCACAAAAAACAGGCAAGTACGTTTCAAATCGCTGTGTACGTATCCGCACGCGGTCCATGAATAATTCAAAGATGTGCACGAGAGAGTTTGTCCGTGTTCTGAGAACACGCACATATGTTACAAACACACACCGCGGGATTCGTGACTATTTGTCAGTCGCCAATAACTCATGCGCACGAGAGAAAAGTCGTAATAAAATGCGCGTCGCGGATAAAGTTCGATTGCGAACGTCAAACGGTGTTCAACAACATCAAATTCCCCGGAATAATCGCATCACCCCCGTCGGTTTACGTGCGCGACGCACGTAAGTATTTTGCGTAGATATTATACGCGTGGGATATATATTTAGGAATAAATAAATATATATTATTTATTAAATAAATCTTATGAGAGACATGTATTTCTTTATAAAAATCTCAAAGTTAACGACAAAATAATTGCGTAATCTCTTTCACAAAACACAACGCGGTGATAGATTTTTATTATTGTTACAAACGTTGCGTTTGAAGCAAATTGCAAGAAAATACAAGTGGTTTCTTGTGATAAAACTGTAGCGCTTAAACGTGGTAATATTGCTGGAAAATGTTCAAAGCAGATTCTTATCCAAGGCAATCAGGTGTGCAAGCGTTCTAGAAACGGCAACGTCACGCCCGAAGATTTGATTGTTGTTGCAATTCAATCTTCTACGAAGTGAGAGGAAAAGAAAGTAGGGGGGGAGGGGGGGAGGGGAGGTTGACTATTCGAGTGGACGTAACTGTGTGGCGCCCAACGTTGTTTCGACTATAAATTTCAGTATTATCCCCCCGGCTGGATATGGACCCTCGCCGATTTACGGCAGTAAAACCGTTTTTCTCTCCTTGCAAATACGAAAATAATATCTACCATGGTATTTTCTACACACATATAAAAATTCGAAAAAAATATTCATCTTTTATGTCCACTTTTACGGCCTTTTAGCGACTTACCCGTTGTCGTAATTATACAAATAACGATAAAAGATCAGATTTTTTGCAAAATCGCAATATTACGCAAGATATGAATTTACGTTTATGTTACAATCATAAGTTAAGAGAGAAGAGAAGAGTATAAAAGCACAGAGTTCGAGATATAATCTTCTTATAAAAGTCATCGTTATAAATTCTTGTAATGGCTAAGCTGCGCGGTAATATTCTTATATGAGCGTATGTACTACGTTATGTACGTATAATCGAACAGATGTATTAGCGCGCTTATATATCTTTCTTCTGCTTTTATTTTTCTTCGCGCATCAAAGAACAAACTTACAAAGCGATTACGATGTGACAAATATTTTAACGTTGTTGGAAACTTTTTTGTTTCATTGTGTACGATTTTTACGACGTGAAAATCCACGCGATAATTGTACGTTCCTGAAATTGTACTTTCTCCTTTTGCTTTGTTTCGCCAAAAGATATTTACTTTCGCCCGCAGTAAAGCAAAATTAAAAATTCTCGGCTTTGACGAGCGAAGGGACGTTGCTAAATATTGGCGCGTAACGTAAATTACCAGCTAAGAGAAAGCACCCCATTGTGCACGGGGTGTTCCGGGTGTCCGGGATTAGCGGCCATGTTGAAGAGAAGAGGGAGAGGGGTCGGAGAATGACGAAAACTTTAGCGGTAATCTCAGGCTGGACGAAGCAATTCTCTCGGTAGCTCTCTTCCGTGTTGTAGACGTTGCTCGCTTTATGTGCGCTTCTTTGATGCGTGTACCACCAGCGAAAGCCCTGCTCTTCTCTCTTTCTCTCTTTCCCTTCCATCCCCCCTCGCCGCCCTCGTCGCCCTTGTCTCGCCTGCACCCCCGCGGGGCCCGCCGCCCACACCATCCCGTCTTTTCATCTCGTACCTCATCTTTCTTCCGCGCCGGACTGAGAGTCTGTGCCGTACAATCGCCGCGGAAAGTTTTCGTCTGGAGATTTCGACGGGGACGCCTTTTCTCTCCATTCTCGCGCGCAACTCCCTTCCCTCCCCCGTCCTCATTCGCCTCATCGTCGACCACTATCTCCTTTGCGCGAACATTCCGGGGGGAATGGACTCGGAATGAAATCTTTTGGCGGATTCCTTTTCGAGTATCCTCTCCCGTAGCCGCGTCGCTAAAAAACGAAGGCAGTGATAACTACGCGATAATTACGAACGCGACGCGTTTCCAAGCAAAACCATATCGATCGCGACGAAAAACCTCTTTTTTTTTTTCCCCCCCGAGAACCGCGCGATAACGTATAAATAGTATCGGCGTAACGAATATGTAAACGCGCTCTGTATGTTTTACGTTCAGTTTGCGCAGCGCCGGCTTTTTTTGGCACTTTTATCTCGATCTGCATTTTCCGTCCGCATTAACGCTGGGATCCTCCAGGCCGATGTTGCATCTGTGATATCTCGCGTGTACACGCCAGTCGTTACCCGGGCGTTTGCAATGCGGGTGGTATGCACCTCACCGAAAGAATTTATGATCGCGACAGTACGCGCCTAGCGTTCCGTTGTCTGATTGCACGCGAGAGAGAGAGAGAGAGAGAGAGAGAGAGCGCAGTTTCACCGTCGCCATCCGCATCGGCTTTCCACCAGGAGAGGTTACTGGCGAGGAATACGGTAAAGATGCCACCGGGAGATAAAAGAAAGCTCACGAAATTGCAGATGCAAGAACGACCGTTGATGCGGCCGTATAAGCGGCGAATGTTGCTGCTGATCCTTCCTCCCTCTTTCTATATACGTGCTATTGCCCATACGTTTGTATATGCGGGCGAAAGAACTTTGAGTTATTAAATATTCAATTTTTTGTGTATGCGCGCACACACGAGCGCGTAAACGCCGCACTTGCTGAAAATTTCAATTCACGCGCGCCCGATTGATGCTTGTTTTTTTTTGTTTTGTTTTTTTTGTTTTTGTTATTATCGAAAAAAAGAGTTGTCGCGCGCGCAATGGTATTAGTTTTTCAAGTGAGCACGCGCGACCGGTTAAATAAATTTGTCGCGTCGGAACTATTGTTTCTCGCTGATGAATATAATGGATGGTAAAGTGACGAGAGAATATGAAGGAAAAAGAGAGGGAAAACAGAAAGTTCCCCGTGTTGTTTCGATTTGTGCGCGCGCGAGTGCGTGCGAAAAACTGCCATTTAAATCGGAATTTGCGCGAATCAATAGCGCAAAAATGTTTATACGTCAATTTCGACGGAACTCCATGCTATACCAGTGTCTATTTGCGGGATCGTTCGAGCGCACTCGCTCACGAATGACGCAATCAAGCGGGCTTTTTGAAACTTTACTCTCTTGTTTCGGTTTTGTGTTGCGTCATTCGTCTCCTATACCCCCTCTCGCCGCGCGTCGGCAATTAAGCGGTTCACGTCGAAAATAAAAAAAAAAAAAAAAACAAAACAAAAAAAAAAACTACAGGCGTCGAAAACTTGCCGCACTATTGCGGAGTATAACGTCCGCGCGACGTTCGGAAGAAAAACGAAACGTGTATTTTTTCAAAAGTGTAGCCTAGCCAGAAAACTCAACTTTTCAGACTTGTCTGGTTTTTCACCGAGCGGTAGTCAATTATCCTCGCCGCACCAATTACCGGGTACGGGAGGGAGGGATTTAACGAGCGCGCTCTGAATGCGGAGGAATGCGGGAGTGTAGCGTGAGGGTTGAAAAGGAGCGCTTCGTCGGAAACGGAAGGGTTAGAAGATCGTAGCGGATGAAAACGATGGGAATGCATTCGCGCGAACGGGTTCGTGCCCGAGATCCGTGCATCCGAGAATCGCTTCGCTTGCCCGGACGTAGAAAAGGGCTGCGGTTCGGCAACCGCGAGGGAAATGTTTTGCAGTATCGAGCCGGTGCAGCCAACGACTACATCGGCGCGATATATCTGTGAACGAGAGGGTGTGTATGTGCGATAGCGATTGGAGAACACTCGCGTGGCGGTGTTTTACTGTTGATGGTGGTAGTGGTGGTGGTGGTGGTGGTGGTGGTGCCGGTGCTGGTGCTTGCTCTCGATTTTGCTGGATTTTCATCGAGATACCGGAATCGGTAACCAACCCATAAAGCCGACCCAGGCTTCTATATTTTTCATTCCTGTTTTATTTTTGAATGCAAAATATTTGGCTGGTAGTTATATTTAAAACGCGCATCTGCGCGATACGCAAGAACACCGCGAGAGCTTCTTTTTTTTTTTTTTTTTTTCATCCAACACCCAGCGGGTAATTTAACGTTCCGATTGATCGCAGATACAACGGCGAAATCGCGTTCGCAACGGCCGAACTATGCCGTACAATTGAGTTTGTTGTATTGCAATTTCGTTACATCGAGTTACTCGGTGTACGTGCGCGTAGGCGTTAGTCGGACGATTTAATCAAATTTCACCTCGTCGTTCCAAAATGTCGCTACGTCGATACGATGTATGCGCATCCATATAATGCAATTTCGTCCGTAATAATTTTTCGTCGCGCGAATTGAACCAGTTTGTTCTATGATCTATCGATCGATGTACGCTGTTTATTCGCGCGGACGCGGAAGCAGCTACACTGGGATTAAATTATGTAGATATTATCCCGGTCGCGGATGTTTGCGATTCGCGCGCGTGAACAAGCGCGTGGGAATTTTAAAGCGTTTGTTGTTGTCAGAGCACGCAGATGCATTAAAGATGTCACGCGCGCCCGAATATTCGTTAACGTAATATACATATACTCTTTAGTAATCGACCTGGATGCAAGTCGACGCTCATCCTCGCGGCACGAACCACCTCGGCAAAGAGAGGAAAACACAAACGGCGAAACCCGCCATAGTAATTGCCCGTGAAACACGCTAAAGTCTCATATCCGGCTTTGATTATCGCGCGTTAACGTCATAAACCACTGGCGGTCGCTTTGATTTCTCGTCGTGAATTTGTTTCTCGTCTTAGAGAAACAACCCCGAGAATGAAGCTGGAACGGAGGAGCGCAAGGTGAGATAATTCGATATCAACGTTTCCTAAAATATACAGAGTGAAAATGTTTCTCTTAGGGCTTGTCACGTCATTTAAGCAAAGATAACTTTTCTCAGCTTCTCACTTCGGCGAACTCTCGAGCGAATGTTGCGGAAGGTCAAAATCTTTGAAAAACCTTCGGCACACTCCGAACGAAAGGCTTCAAGTTTATAGTTTAGTTAAATGGTTTTCGAGCTTCTCTCTCAGAAGAGATCTCACTCGAGCGAATTATTTTCCACGTAAACTGGGAAACTTGATCAAAAACCAAAGGATTTACCGTGTAATTACGAAATTTAATTTGATTTTTATTACTTCGATCGCGTTTTTTACAAAATGCATCTTGTAAGACACAAATATCCAAACGTGTAATAATTGATAGATTTAAAATATTGAAATTTTTAATCACAATTTATAGATAATAACATTTTATATTAATATACTGTGTCACACGTACACACACATACACACACGCGCGCGCGCGCGCGCACACACATATCTTGTCTCTTGTATAAAATTAGGCATCAGATGCGTTATTAATTAACGCTGAACTACCAAAACTACGCGACGTAACGTGCGGCCTTTTGAACCCAATAATTTATTCCGGAGTTGTGCGACGGAAGGAGTGTAGTTTGCGTATGTCTTGTAACGGGGGCTGTAAGCGAGCACTCTTGGCGCAATCAGGACGTGTTGCCGTGATTGTAACGGAGGCGCCGAGATAACGAGTGGCTCGCGGTCATTAATTATGTAAATCGTATTCCTTTGTGAGGATGTATTAAATGGTATCTCCGGAGGGCGGCTTGCCTCCTTTCTGCTCGATGCTTCTCCGCCTTTATTCGTTTACGCGTAGGTGGCCCGGTTTGTTTGTATCTGCGGTCTCGTTAGAGGTGCACCTGAATACTTTTAACGAAGTACGAACTCGCGCGCGCGCGCGCGCGTGTGTGTGTATGCGTGTGAGAGAGAGAGAGAAGAATAGAAAGAGCGTAGAATAGGCTCTGGTCGAGGTAATCCAAAATATATTACCGGGGCTTTGTACCTTGTACGTAACCGAGCTTACGGACGATTCTCTCTATCTCTCTCTCTTTCTCACCCACTTTTTTTCTTTCTCTCCGGTTGTATCATCTATCTCATTCTCGGCCAGCAATATCACCTTCTCTGTCTCGTCCGCTTTTATCCACTCCTCTTTTGCCCACCCTCTATCCGCTTTGTCTCTCTTTCTTTCTCGCATGCGCAATTCCGTTCTGCTTTTCGTCCCAAACTTCCGCTCCGCTCCTCTCGTGCCTCTTGCCCTAGAGTTATTACCACCCCGGAGCCGAGACCGCAAGCCCCACACGCATAGATAACGGCTTGGCCGCGCTCGAAATGAATTCGAATCGGTCAGAATTTAAAAGCCCGCAGGTATAACGCGCGCCGCCCGCGCGCATTCGTACCGTTCGCGGTACGAAGAGAAGAATTTCCACATCGTGCTCGATTTTTTATCATTGGCCTACTCGCTCTATCCTTTTCCCTCGTGCGCTTGCCGCCGCACCAACTCTTTTGGTTTGCCGCCCCGCGGTGAGCAATCGATAAAGCCCGTGATTTATTTTTCGCGGACAATTCCCCGACCGCTGCGCTTTCTTATGATCCCGTCCGACAGCGGAGGCGATTGCAAGGGGACAACAATGTTGGAAAATACCTGTCACGGGATTTTCAGACTTGCGACGCTATTTTCATTCGCATGCCAGACCGCCAATAGTTTCGGGACGATATATATATATCGGAAATGTCCAGAATTATTGGCAAGATAGAATCTAATCAAATTTTGAAATACTTTTCAGCATACAAAAAAAAAAAAAAAATAATAATAAATCACTTTTTCAAATCTACTATTAATAAATTTCTCATCTTCAGATAATTTTTTTTGTCGGAGTTATCTCTAAATTGTCGGTTTGCTTTGAATAATAATTAATTTTTGCGCACATTTATTTCATTTGGACGTGCGAAGTAGATACGCTTTGACGTGCACAGAAATACAAAATGAAAAATGTGAGTGAGAGAACTTAGAACGCGCGGATATGAAACTTCGAAGAGAACAATCGAGATACCTACACGATAAATTTGAAAGTTAATTTCAGTCGACAGTGAGACCGCTAGGTGTGTTCAGTCATTTTTTTTTCTCGCCGATGTAATCCGTCGTGATTTTCGGTGCTGATTAAAAGGACCGACTAATTATTTGGATCGTGCGATCTTTGAAAATTATTCCGCCGAGGGTGCTTGTTCGGGGGCGGTTAACGGTCATATATCTCAGTGACCGAAGGGCCAGTTATTTTTCTCTCTCCTCTCTTGGCAATGCCGCGCGCGGCCATTTCTAAAACAGCACATGCGTCTACGGCATGCAAATAATATAGCGCACCGAAAATTTATTGCTAATTGCTTTTCCGCGCGCGCGTTATATACGCGGCTGCGTTATAAAACAGATCGCAAAATTCGCGAGGCGTCCACCGCCGCGGCTGATAATATCGAAAGCTATTAGCCTCATGTCGGTCAAATAACGTCACGATCGTGTTACATTTTTTTCTGATAGAAAAGAAGACATTTCGTTCGATAATAATACGGGCGCGATCGGGAGTCGATAGCCCCATTTTCGGCATGAAATTTCAGCGCGACCTTTGATTCTACCGGAAAAACGTGCGCGGCTCACGGTAGAGCGACTCGACGCTAAAATCCTCTGTTACGTGCCTTTTTAGCGAGGCGATGTCCTCTTGCTCTAATTGCCGACGTGTTCTCCGCGCTGTTCCTCGAGCAGACAAATTAAGCGCTCGGGTCAAGCGTAAAATCGTACCCACGTGAATATATATCCCCGTGCTTGTGCGACGCAACTCGCCGATTTTGTCCCCGCAATCCCCAGCTCTCTTTTCTTCACTGTTGCGAAGTTTTATATATAAAGATCTCGTTGCGCAAATAAATATAATTCGGTCAAACGTAACTGGCCGTAATTCGTACAATCAAATTTTAATGACAGAAAGCTTGCCGGATATTTTTTACTTTTAGTTTTTTTCTTTCTGTTTAATTTAATATACATATATATGTATTTAATATACATATGTATGTATTTTAATTATATATATTATTGCTACAATATATTTTATTATTAGAATATTATTTGAAATGTACAGTTAATGAAAATCACAATTGTGAACGTAACAGTTAAAAACACGATTTTTGTACGAGTAAAACGTTTCGTTACCAGATATTTTTTCTTTCTTTCAAATAATTTCTTTTTTTTTTTTTTGTGTAATACGTAATAATGCAAAATGTTGTTTAGCTCTCTGGAGTTGTACTTTATTATCGACATCGCGATGTTTTCCTGGCGGGCATTTTGCCGAAGCGGATGAGAGA
Organism: Pseudomyrmex gracilis; assembly: GCF_002006095.1. NCBI lineage: Eukaryota > Metazoa > Arthropoda > Insecta > Hymenoptera > Formicidae > Pseudomyrmex > Pseudomyrmex gracilis. Next base: position 85,438 of record NW_018020785.1, on the reverse strand, counting down.
GAACGGAGAAAAACGCGGCAGAACGCGCACAAAACCGCGGTTCTTATAGCCGCATCGGAAATCGTGAACAAATATTTCGCTATTCAGACGAATACTCCGATGCGTTTCTCTCTTTTCCCGACCTCTTCTCGTATCGGCAACAACAACCGCCCGCATCCCTTGCTCACGTTCGTGAGCACGATTCGCGATACACATCCCGGAGGCGAATGCCTGTGTCCGTGTTGGAATCTCTGTGACGTCGGTAAACGCTTCGACATCAAAGAATGTCGTGTACGCGCCTTACCCTGCGTCTCTGCCCACTCTCTCAACAAAAAGAGGCTCAAACCACTACCTTTATGTATGCGCGCACCCCTCCCGCATCCTGTAACGTTTCGACCAAAGAATTGTGCGCGCGCTCTCCATTCAATCCTTTTGCGAAGTAGTAGCGTACACACGTTTGCAAGTGGAAGAAAGAAGAGAAGGGATATCTCGAAGAGAGATATGCCTATTTTCAAAATAACACGCGCACTCGCGCCGCGCCGCCCGCCGTCGGCAGGAGGTATATTTTTATCGGGCGATCGAGAGAGAGGTGCTCCATCGATTCGCTGCAAGCGAGGCGCAAAGACCCCGGCGAGAGAGGAAGAGAGGGAGAGAGGGTGGGAGGGAGGGAGAGAGGAAGGGGAGAAAGCTTCGCCCACGCCACCCACGGTAATTATCGAAGGCGGGGTTGTTGACCCCCTTTCGTCCTGCTCGCTCGAGAGCAACCGCGGTGCTCTCTCGAGCTACTAGATGCCACAAAGACGTTCGTGCACTTTCTACAGTTGCATCCTCGCGAACCGGACTCGAATATGTAGCTCGCAAAAATATCGCATTTTTCATATATCGTACGCGTTCAAACAAATTCAGCAGAACCGTTACTCGTTATATGAGGAACACATACAGAGAACGCGAGTGTTCGCAATTAATAAAACGATAAAATTATTTGATGATATTTGGTCGTGAATGATAGTGTGTATTTTAAATTTACTTCAATACGCGTATTCTCTTCATAAAAGCAGCGTGAAGTGTTTCACACACACGAAACGTTTCTCTTTGCCAATAAATATTGACAACATTGCTAGATTTGTCGCGTTGACGTCGCGTCGTCGATTTATCATACAAATTCGTGCGCAACTTTGCATAATTTTGTTCTCTCTCTCTCTCTCTCTGGAGACGTGCGTCAAATTTAAATAAAGAAATTTAATATTAAGTGTGACGCATAAACAAACATAAAAAAACAAAATAGAGTACGAAGTTGTTAAAGTTCGAGATGTAACGGTAACAGAGTAACAGAGATGTAACGGCAAATATGAAAAAAATTGAAAAAACATATATCAATCAGAGACCGGCGCAAAATTTTTGACGCGAAATAAAAATGCGTGCAATCTGATTGTTCGTTTAAAGAGGAAACTCCTACAATAAAATATTTTAAAGAGATAGAAAATTTTTCGTCGAATATTTCAAAGATGATTATGAAACTATGTAAAATACAGTGCATATTCAATTGTTATCGTGAAAATGAAAAAAACGCATGTTACGGTAGTTGATTATAAAATGCTTGTTGCGAAGAAAGAGATAGATTACCTCATCTTTCAAATTACTTGAGCGTTATGATGCTATTCGTGAAGAACGAAGATATTACAAGAATGAATCGCTAATCTCCAACAAAAAATATCAAGCCATAGAACAAGAGAAGTGGTGTGCTGCGCTATCTCTTGAATTTATCACGGACTGTGTCATGTGTTATCCGTTTCCATCAACAACATATTGAGTTGGCCAATAAGTAATGTCGGAATTTTCGATAAAAAACAAAACTAATTTTTTTTAAATATAGAAAAGTTTATATATATTAAATATATATGTAATAACGTATTGACCATTTTGATCGATGACTTTTTACTATCTTACAGGCAACTTCATAATATTCTTTCAGAATTTCCCATCTTTTTCAGCAAAAAATCTTGAAACACACATTTACAAATCCGACATTATACTTATTGGCCAACCCAATATTACATAAAATTAATAAGTAAAATATTAATAAAAAACATTTGATGTTTAGCTTTAATTTATTCGCGATTTGTGACTATTTGGTTAATTGAGAAACGTTATTTTTTATTGTTCATATATAATCTGAGAGATTAAAAGTAGGTGTACATTTTTTTATTTGCCTAGCTTCCCCTCTTCATAAGTTTTATGAAACCGCTATGAGCCGATCTGTCGGACGATGGTCGGCGATAAAACGATAATATCGAAAAAGTCACTCGGTTTCTACGGTGCATCGAGTACTTGTCGAGTATAATTAATTGTCGCGATATTCGAGAGCCATTTCGTCGCCCACACAGTTATCGAGTTTCGTGCCTGATGAAATTATATTTCCTAGTCGGATCGCACTCTTTAACGACATAGCGGACACAAACCGGCGCGCGTTTTCGGATTGTGTTGCCGCGCTTTTGCTCTCTCGGATGAGAATGCGTTCTGTTATGTAAAGCCATAATAAATGTCGCATTGTCGACGTTAACCAACGCAATTAAAATTCTATGCTAACATCTATCGGTGCGTTTTACCGATTTGTCCGCTTGTGTGTCGTAAATATCGACGCGTGCCGCACGATTATTATGCGGCATAATTGGATGTTGATAGATTTCGCCGGTTTGTTCCGTCGTTAATCATAAATAGCGCGCGCGCTGCCAGCGTCATACAATATAACGGAAATTGGATCCGTGTCGGTTAGATTTTGCAGTCTTGCCGGATCGTTAATCATCGACGTGGGCTAGCGAACGCTGGAAAACGGAAGCTCGTAGAATTCGTTAACCCTCATTATCCGATGTACAATACAAATTAGAGACCGCTTCGGCAGGTGTAGCGTGTAATAAAGCGAACGTCAGCGGGATCCTGTAAGAACTCTATAAAAATCTGACTTTTTCAGCCTTCCTAGCAATTCGTCTAACTACTAACAAGCCCGAACTCTTCTCTTTCTCGTGCCTGTCGAACTAGAACACTTTCGAAGAGCTCTTATCCTTTCCTCTCCTTTTCGTTTCTCTCCTTCTGTACCTCTGAGCGCCTCACTCAATTTTTTTTTTTTTTTTTTTTTTTTTTTTTTTTTTTTTTTTTTTTTTAACGAAGAGGGAGAAGTCGGCGAGAACTTCCGGCAACTCTGTCGCTGTTCAGCGAGCGGAGTCCATTTTTCATTTCTTCAAGTTGCTCTTGCAAGGGATAATAGCGGACACGAACGGCTACGAGACGACCAATCTTCGCGCTCGTGTCGCAAGTTTAATCATACTTTATATATTTTATATAATACATATTTATATAACTCGGAAGTTTAAATCAAGTTTTCTCACACAAGTGATAGAAGTATATTTTTGCATTGCATTATTATTAGTTGAAAACGTGACATAAAAAGCTGCATTATATTATATTCTTACAATTGATTTTTGTTAGACAAAACAAAAATTTATATACAATACATATGTGTGTGTGTGTGTGTGTCGTATCGTTTAAAAAAATTATATATAGTAAAAATTATTAATTTTCCCACACTTACAGATTTCTAAAATTTGTTCAATACCGTTTACTTACGTCATTATAGCGGCATGTTAATTATATTATTCTTAAAAACGTCTGTTTATGCCGTTGATAGCGTACGTGCCAGTAATCGGTAAATGTTTTGGGCGAATATATAACAATTATTATATATAATAATTATTTGCGATAAAAAAAAAAAAAAACTATAGTTTTACGGAAAGCTCTCGCATAACTGAGCAAACTGCGAGCAACTTACTCCCGGATCGTATCGAGAGGTCAAAGATCTGCAAAGGCTAGATTGGATGCGGCGAGATTGCTTTTGCGCGCACGTAAAGACGTTCTTTGGCGCGACAAGTCGATTTCTCGTGGACCAGTAGTTCTCTGTAAGCGTGAGATTATTGGTCTTGTTCGTGCCTTTATCTCAGTCGGAAGAAACCGCGCGCGCATAAGCTTACTCTCGTCTCACTCGATAAGAAGACCGTAATTTCCAGCGTTTTGCTGTCGCATCGCGGATTATCTTACAAGCCATAAGCTTTTATACGGTCTAAATAATTACGTGTTTTTTTTGTTTTTTTTGTTTTTTTAATTCGTGAATCCGAAAACTTTCCAAAATATTTATTTAAATACTTATTTGTTTTTATCTACTAAAATCGATAATGATACGAAATAAGAAAATTTGTTTGAAATAAATTTTCTTTCCTGAAAGAATTTCGTTTTTCTCTCGAGTAACAAAATTTTTTGTCTATAAATCTTCTAAGATTAATTTTACGAATGTTTAGCCGATATACTAATATTAAGATTCATAGTTGAAAGTCTCATTACTTTAACGGAAGGATCGGGACAAGTGGCAGAAGCAAACAAAAGCGCAACACCTAGAAACAATTAGGGATCAATTAGGGACCGAAACAAGCTGGAAGAAAGCTTCGATCGTATCGATTTACACACGTTTTCCCGCGTCGTTGCTTCGCGCAGATTTATGCTAATGATTCTCGATGCTGTTACCGTGCCCTCCACCCTCTCAATTTCGAACACCGCAGTATCGCGTTACTCACAACAAGAGACGATGATGAGGGTTCGCGTAATTCGCCGCAATGATGACTCGGCCGACCGTGCGAAACTGTGCCGTTTAGTCTCGCGAACGCGGGTGTTGAGGGTTAGCTGTACGCACGCGTGCACGTATGCAACACACACAAGTACACCGAGGTGGGTCCTAGATACGGCGAGAGAGAGGTGGTGCGCGATAGCCGGGCGACCAGCGATGATTTATGTAGGTCGAGCAGGTGCAATTTGTATCGCGTCAGTTTTTACCGGCCAGGACGAAGCTACCGCCGCCGACCGGTTGAGTTATTGCCCGGGCAAGAGCTTCTAGAACGGCCGAAGAGCAGCGACTTGCCGAGTTGTACAGGGAAAGAATATGCCGCAGCGCGTTACAAATCCATACGGAATAAATTTGCATCTTAGATTGTTTTAAATTTCAAGTTAATTAGACGTACGGCGTTTCTTTGTTTCTCTTCGAGAAAATATTATCAATATTTTTGATGTGTAATGTAAAATTTTATAACTAATAATATATGAATATAAGGACATGAAGAGCCGTTCGCAGGATGTTGTGCGTGAATGTGCTTAAATATATATATATATGTATACACATATATACCACACAAAATAATATTTTTTTCTCCATATAGGATGCTGGATTTTTTATATATATATTTAAGCACATTCACGCACAACATCCTGCGAACGGCTCTTCATGTGTCCTTATATTCATATATTATTAGTTTAAAAGACTTATAGAGCCTGAGAGTAATCTCTATTTATCACTAATTGTAAAATTTTATATTTAAAGTGTTTTTATATATTTATATATTTTGAATGATTTTGAATAATAATTTTAATAAATAAGATATATTGTTGTTGTTATAAAGGGAGTGTGTCCACGGATTCTTAACAGTTAATTCGATCTTAGAAAATACTCGAGTTTGCGGATAAGTTTCAAGAGTGGCCAGGAACGAGATATTCGATGAGCCGACGCGACATCGCGTAAATTCATTTTCTCAAAGATTCATCCTATCTTGGATTTAGCCAAGCGTCGTGACAAGAATACATTCTCTTCGTCCCCTTTTCTTGTTCTTCTTCTTCTCTCTCTCTCTTCTCTCTCCCTTTCTCTCTTTCTTTTTCTCAAAACAAATATTACTCTCTGCTATACGAGAGTGGGTTTTGGCAGCAAGTTTGAATCGCGTTGTTCTCATGAGACCGTCTTCTGACAACCCGCAATACCGAAATTTGCGCAACATAATTCTCGCCACATAATCGAGAAGACGAATATAATTCGTCTTTCTAATTAAAGTCACAGGCTAAAACACGCGTAACAATGATGAATGGGTGAGTCATCGGACAGAATAACATATAGACATATAGACATCATTAGATTATTATAGATCTGTGGTAATTCATACATAAATCGGTTCGCGCAACTACAATACCGTTAAATGTTTGTGTTTGTAAATTTATATTTATAATAATAATTTATATCGTCCAAAGTTTAGCACGATTTATTATCAACAAATGTGTAGCGTTAAATTAATGATATATCAAATAATAGATATCGACGAGTCGTCTGAATTATTTATTGTTTCTAAACTAAATAATTAAATTTTCATCATGTTTTTGTTGATGTTAATTAAATGGTAAGAATTAATTGACAACTTATATCAGAAATTTAATACCGTCACGCGAACTTTGGTAATCAACTTGAAATCGATTTGGACATTCCTTCAGAATTTAACGTGCGAGAATAGATAGACACGTTAGCATTCGCACGTTGGATACTGTACTAATAGTTGGACGTGATATAACTTTGTGCGCGCAATTCTACAGATCCAAATACAGCGGGCATTGTCTCGATCGCGAAATCGACTTTGGAAATTTACAACCATAACCGCGAGAACCAATACAAGGAAACTATTGACTCCGTACAGCGGTCCGCTTTACGCGTATCTGCAGCGAAATCACCTTCGTCGTTTCTCCTCCTCGTTCATTGAATCCTTCACTATGATAAGAACCGTGAATGACAAAGAGCGGAAGGTAAAACGACGACTACTACCGCCGTATGCGAACGTAACAGTTGAATCAGAAACAGAGGAATTGCTACGAAAAGTGTTATGAAAACATTTGTCGGACTTTGCTGAAAAGAATGGAGTGAAAAATCCTTGTCCTTACATGCATTCTTAGTTTCAACTTTGTTTTTGCGCATCGTAGCGCATTCTTCGATTCTATTGACGTATAATCACGAAATTACGAAAAACATTATTTTTACAAGTCGTTTTTATACAAGAAAAAATCTTGTATTATAAAAAAATTTTCATTTTTTGTTCTTCATTAATTCCTTTTGCAAAACAGACTCCAAAAACAACGTGCTAGTTGGACAAACAGGGTCTGTGAGACCCACGCGTCTTTAAAATCGAATATTTCTGCGAAAAATCAATATTTTTAAACAATAAAATAAATAAATAAATATATATATATAAATTTTTAACAATAAAATAAGGAAATAAGGTCATATTCGAGCAAAAACTGAATGATATATTACATATGAATATTACATGAAGTGATTATATTAAAAATGTATGCGAAACGTTTTGATCTCACAAAAGGGACTTCTTCAGTCGTGATACAAAATAAAAAATACAAAAATAAATAGAACAATTAAAAGATGTAATATTTTTTAAATATTGTTTTGTTTGTTTGTTTTTTTTTTAATCGAAAGGTTGAACAATTCTGCGTCGATGAAAATAAACAAATTGAAAAAATCTCTAGTAGTTTCAAAGATATAAGCGTTAAAAAAAAACTAAGTTTTACTAGAAACACTAATTTGAAATTTTTGAGTGGGTCTCGGAGACCCATGTCTGTTTGCGAAGAGTTAATATCGTTAGGTCTTCCATTAGATCAATAAATGCAAGTGCTTAGGTGTGTTCACGATATTATTGAAAGAGACAAAGATGTTCTATCGTCGTAAATAAATCAGCGCTGCGCAAAGTTATCGATTTTCTTGCTAAGTGCCGAAATAAGACGCGAGTCGAAGGAGAAACGAGAGAATCTATGGATCGCGAAAGCGAAACGCGACGGAGTCCGCGACACAGTGGTCGGACAATGACATCTTCCAGAACAATTCATTGTTTCAAGGAACCTCGTTCGCTTACCGAGAGCCGGTAGCAGTAGCGTCTCCGAGCGTCTCTCCTTCCCTTGTTCTCTCACCTCTCTCCTATCCACCTACCCCTCACGGTTCGTTGCCGCGGGCCGTCTCATTGAATACACGCGGGGACAATGTAGTCTGCACAATACCGGTGTCAGCCGGAAATGACGCCACGCGGAGGTACTACGTGCAAGCGAGCCTCGCGAATTGGCGATGTTAATGCACCCGGCAACTACAATACAAACACACACCGGCACTCCGTCTGCTAAGCGAGACGCGTGAAATTATTGGCAGCACATGATACGTGTTTTAGATTCGACAACTCGAAATTCGGAACGCACGATAACGAATTTCTCTCTCTCTACGTGCTCGTATTTTGTTCATTTCTTTTCTTCCGTTTTTTTCGATAATTTTTCAAATTATTTTTGGTGCTATTTTGTTTTATAACATATTCTGTTATATCATATTTGTTATAGCATAATGTAATTTTGCAAATTGATTTAAAAAAACTATTCTGACTACTCATTCTAACTGCGATAACTATTTGTTTTCAAAATGTTGAAAAAAGAATTCTGCTCTGCTTTAGGAGCATATACGTTAACCAACAGTTTAGATTAGATAGTAGATTAGATAGTAAACTATAGCGTGAAATATAGTAATTCAAAATTTTTGAAAAGTGGAGATTGTTAGATTTGCATCGACACCATCATTTTTATTTACGATAAGAATTGCAAATCGATTATCTTGGAAAATAGAATATTGTAAAAACACAATACGTGCACACACAATATTACAGTTTCTAAACAATATGTCTCATTAGAAAGCAAATTAATGCAAATAGATTTTATTTTATGACAAAGCGTCTTATGTCATTCTCTCGATGAAACATAAGTTTTAATAGTCCGAATATCTGTAATTATAATAATAATCTTGCTTTGCCCCGAAACTCAATAGACAGCGAAACGACTATTTCTTTTTTTCTACAAGTAATTTGTCGTATTTGTTTTTGTTGATGTATTTTCAGCGAGATCATCGGCCTCGGTTGTCCTATCGATTTTTAAGAACCGAGAAAAAACTAGCTGATCGATCAAGGTTTTAAGAGAAATGAATGACGCTCGCGCGCGCCGATTTGGGCCACGAAAACAAACCGAGGTCAACGTGAGATTCTCGCGTACAGCAAACTGTTGCTATTTCTTCACCGTGAAAATTCTTGCTTTGTTTACGATGAAGATATATTCGCGCGATTGCCGAAAGCTGAAAGCAGCTTCCGAAAGACTGCTACACTGTCGTCCAGCGATGTCAAGATGAAAAATAAGCAGACAGTATTGTACAAGAAAACAAAGATGGGTTAAAGCGCTCGAGACAATATTCTGTAAAAGATTTCATCGAGAAGTAAATACACACGCGCGTGTATGATAAAAATAAGAAATTATTTCAACACAGTGTTGAAATAATTGCGTAGTCTCTTAATCTCTTACATTATATTTACATTATAATTTTCTATTTTTACAAAATATATAAATGTATAAATATATTTTCTTAAATATATAAATATATTTTTAAATATTGTTTTACAAAATATATAAATATATTTTCTATTCTTACATTATATTTTCTATTTTTACAACATATTTACTTTATTATAGAATATCCTCACGATGTTGTAAAATAAATTAAAAAAAAAACTGATACTTTTACACATTTTGCTATTTCTCTTGGCAAATGCATAAAGAATATATTATAATAAAATTTCGTAATATATTTCTGAAGCATTTCAATAAGTTGTAATAATATTATAATAGCAAGAACATCATATTAAATGAAATAAAACTGAGAGAAAAAAGAGATATTCGCGCGCGCGCGCGAGTGTAACGTAAGAAGGCAGAGTGAAGATCGCAACACGAAGCAAAGAAGAAGAAACGACGTCTCTCGGGACGCGATCGGGTGCCTCGAAGCGAACGATATTGCTCCTTCTCGGTAGTAGATGCTTCGAAGGATGCTATACAACTCATCCTCTATCCCGACGGCTTCCGGCACGAACACGGAAGAAGCAGATAAAAAGATTACACGAGCAAATACGCGACCGTGGCGGCGAATCCATATTGGTCGGTCGAACGGACCAACGCGAGTAGATAGAAATCTTTCGCTCGTCTTTAAGCGATAAACAGAAAGCGGAATTTCCGATGCCGATACGTTCTAATCGATCTCTCATCGAACGATCTGTTAATTCCTTAGATTTACGAATTACTTAAAAGACGAAGAAACTTTCCCGCTCCTTCTGAAACGATGAACCTTGTTGGTTCATGAATCTTACAAAAATCCGATGATCCTACGAGATATCTAAAAGCAAAGAGCAAAGACACGAAGAAGAAAAACTCTCTTCATAAATTTCTTATTCTAAATCCATCGCGCGCGCGTGCAATAACAAGCTAAATTTAAAAAATCAAACTCGTGTTATTTACAAAAATAAATTTCGAAGATGAACTTTTAATGAAGTAAAATAAAGTACGTATGGATTTGCATTATCCACTATTTGATATTTTAGTTTAAATTTTTGATGTACCTACATGTGTTTTAGAACACAAATAAGAATAATAAAATATTCCGCAACTCGAAAATTTTGTCTGTAACCGCTTCTTGTTCGAACACGTTTTCAATTTTTATCAACCATTTATTCGTAGCACGCAAAAAAAAAAAAAAAAAGATTTATGAAATATATCTTTTTCACCGATAGGTTTTCTTATCAATAACGACGTCACGCGAAACATATACCGTACGTGGTATTTTGATATTGGAAGCTTGAGTTACGCGCTTTTCCTCCATTCGGCTGATGCGATTTTCCGCGATATATATGTTATAAAGCTCTTAAGGTGTACGTTACGCGACGTCTTGCACAAAGAATATCAGAAATCTTTCCTCGAAACAAGACAATTTTCTTACCGTCTCTCACTGTCCCTTTTTCTCCCTCCCCTACGTAAAGTTTTAATATTTCACTGATAAGTTTCGCTGAATGTCGTCAAATCCTCAACGGTCGCGAAAACGCAATGGTCCCTCCCCGTAATGGACTCTTCGACATATTGAAAAAGAAAGGGAGAAAGAGATAGAATGAGAGATATATAGAGAAACGAAGAAGTGCTGCACACTGTTGCGCTGTTGTGTCTTCAGTAAATTTATATAACACGCGACTAAGGCTCATATATTCTTGCAGGATCAGAGAGGGACGCCCAGAGCGGTACTGGCACAGTCCCCGCAGCCTCTCGTGAATCCTTAAGATTTATGAATGGTCGTTTCCACTGTTCCAATCTTGCTCGTTGGAACGTGGAATGTCGGAAATAGTTGATCACGTCGTTTTCTCGCTGACCATTCGCTAGATACGAGTTACGAGAAAATTTCGGCCGTTAATAATTGCCCACCGAGGTTCCTGATCCTGATGAAGTATGTAGACACAGACACAGCATATACATGTATACGTATGACGGCATATATATATTCGGAAATAATTCTTCCGAAGAATACACAACGTCATATGATTTTTAATGGACTCGATTCTTTTTGGTTTTTGTTTTCGTTAAAATGTTCGTTAACATACAGTTTTCTTTTCTGATTTTTTTCGTTGCCGAGTTTAATATTTTTCGATAAACAATATGTTTTTATCGTCAGATATAAACGGCGGCCGTTAGGATTTACATCGGTCCGAATTTTGAGAAAATGTTTATACGATGATATTTCGCTATCGTATGTGCGCATGTGAACATCGAGAAGACGTATCCTTTTGATCTACCCTCGCACTCGAGGCAAAAACGGGGAGGAAAGAGCGAAGAAGAACGACAAAGATAGGAAGAGACGTCCTTTACGCTTTGCCTAATATGCATGCGTGATATGGACCTTTTGGCAGGAAGTGGATAGCGGGAGAAAAAGAAATATTATTCCGACGTCGTATCGCGTCAACGATCGTAGCGTGCTTTCAAAAGTGAAGGGTAGAATCACGTCGTAAGAGTCACAAACGCACGACTACCAGGTAGAACCGCGTGTCTCGCTTTATGATCAAAGTACGAAATAAATAGTACAGGTTCTTCCATAAAAAAAAAAAAAAAAACGATTTTCCGTTATCATTCAGCCGATATAAAAGTTCGAGATATTTGCTGCGAATGAAACGCACATCAATGATTTGTATTTTTGAATCGTAAACTTTGCGCATTTACTTCTTTCGAGATTACATTAAAAAGTTTATTACTCGCGTGGACAATCTTTGATAAGTATCAAAAAATCAAGAACAATTATATAAAACACTTCAAAGTTTATTGTATATTTTAGTACAATAAATAATATATATCTTTAAGAAATTTACAAAAAAAAACACAATATCTCTTGCACTCGTTAAATTCAATATATCAAATTGAATTTGGCTTTTTTTGTCATTGACTTGAAAAGTTTGCTCAAAATGACGCATCTCGACCGTTTCGATATAGCGGTCGTACTACAATCTATGTTTATATGAGTATTGCGATCAGATCGAAAGATATTTCCCCGATGACGTTTCCATCGCGCGTCGCCAAGCATCGCTGGCGAAACTGTTACTTCAGCGGTTGCATCATTGAGAGACAGGTGGATGGATAGAGAAAATGCTGAAGAAAAACGGCGAGCATGAGAGAAATATGTTGCAAAATGTGAGGGAGAGAGAGAGAGAGAGAGAAAGAGACTAAATGTCACGGGAGACAGGAAAGAGCTCTAGCTCAGTAAAGAAATATGTACACGAAGACTGCGACAAGGAAGGAGAAGCAAAAAAAAAAGAAAAAGAGGATATTGATTATTCCCAGGTGTGTTCGTGTCGGATCTCGCCGGCGACGTGAGTGAGTGTTGGAACTCAGGAGAAGTCAAAATAGACGACGACGACGACGACAACAACGAGACGAGAAGCTCGGTATCGAATTTGCGTCGTATTTATCCGAGGAAAGCGTCGAGACGCCTCCTTCCGGCGCCTTCGATCCACGAAGAGGATTCTGTACGCTCGGCGACAGAATCCGTTTCCAGACAGCCGCTGGTAAATCGACAGGAACAGCCGTCGTTTATTACCGGTGCCCGCAGTCACGCACGTGGTTCTCTTTATTGCGCGAGCGATTAGAAGGGAATTAGGTTAATTCTCTGTAATGTGTGCGGTTTCATAATTCATAAGTATTTGCGGTCGTTTAAGCCGCGTGGAAATAATTAATTAAACTTTTCGATTAATTTAAAAATACAGCCTACATCTATATTATATTCAATAAAAAATCACAAGATCTTTTATTTTGTCATAAAAGAGTAAAAATTTATTTGTTATACCGGCACTGTGTAGTTAAAATAAAAATCCTTACTTCACATCGGTATTGTAAGATACAATGTATTGAATATTACAATACAACAAGAACACAATTGTTCTGGAACGCGAAGCAATCTGGCATATCTATCAATCACGAGTAATTGCTAAGAACACACAGCGTTATGCGAATCGGCAATTGATAGCTCGCAGCAGCGTCGTAACGGAGAAACGATTCTGTCACTCACACAAGATGTTTCTCTAGCGAGAGACCTTTCTTGTTTCCTCGTCTTTATGCGCCTAGTGGTGTCTCAGACATCAGTTCTTCGTCGTCGGACGATACATTCGCGTCACGATCGCAGCTGGGCCTGAATTTAAAGTTACGCCACTGGCCGTATACGAGGGCAGTGGTTCGTTGTCGATGAGGGCGGGTTGGGGAAGAGAAGCAGGAAGGCAACGGCGCGAAAGAGAGAGGTAATGAGAGACGGTCCGAGAGGGGTAGAGTGACAGTGAAGGGGTAGGTCGTTCGAGAGGGCAAGGCGAAACCGTGAGCCATCGACCGGTGAGTCGGACGAGCTCTCCAGGCTCGTTATACACTCTCTCGCTCTCCCGCGGCAGCAGGATGCATCTCTTCGTGCAACTGCAGCCAGAGCAGCGAGATAGATACAAACGAGAAACAGAGAGAGGAGACCGAGACAGAAAGGCCACAGCGAATGTGCCACGCGGTACCGCCCCAACGATGGACGCTGAATTACCAGCAGTTGCAGCGATATATATATATATGTATATATATATATATATATATATATAGTGTGCACGCGAAACACAACCTGTCTCTAAAAACAGCGCGCAAATAAAGTAGTTCTATTAAAATCCAAGTACACAAACTACGAGGCTATATTGTTCAACGAACTCACAGTTGATATGGTCACGAATATTCTAGCGTGATTAATGAAATTTATTATCGCACCGGAACACGCACACAATTTGTAGACATATAACGCTGATCCGTTTAATTTTGTGTAAAAAAAAAAAAAAAAAAAAAAAGTGATGACATTATTATGGAAATTATTTTGTTTCATCGTAGTTAATTATCTTAAGGACAATTTTTTTTTTATTTTCTCGCGAGTTGCTATTTTCAATAAGCTCCTTCAGTCGTGCTCGTTTCGTGAATAGAGCGTGAAGGCGAGCTCACTCGGGAACTAAGAAGCTCGTGTTCTCGGCAGTGTCATCAAATGGAAGAGCCTTGTAGAGGACTCGGGCGAATTCGCGTTATATGTCGTTAATGGGCGAAATAATGACAGGGCGACGGCGCGAGAGAGGAGCTCGTTCTCTCTCAGTTTTAGCAATCCCGTGGGTAGTAGCCGGCGCGCGCGCGGCAGTTTCTAGTGAGTTCCCTAATGAAAGATTCAACGAGCGGGAAGAACAGCGTAGGGGCTTTAGACACGAGAACGATATATCGCGTCGCGTTTCGTCCAATTTGCGATCTCGAGGTGAGTAGTGCGCGCGTGAACTCAAAGCGTCAAGCTAAAACGACATAGACAGCGCCCGGTGAAGAGACAGGGAAAGGAGATGGAGATCGGGGAGAGAAAAATGGAGAACTGTTTTTCGTATTTTATCAAAAGCGCCGTCCATTTTTCAAGCCTGGTTCTGAGCGAGCGCCGCGGGCGTCGTAGCGCGCCGTTCTCGACGGCGGCGATATGAATATTAAATGGCGGAGGCGAAGCGCTCTCGCGCCGATGCGAGCAAAGAGCGCGAGGCAAGATAGAAGAAAGGTTCGGAAAAGAGAGAAAGAGAGAGAGAGAGAGAGAGAGAGAGAGAGAGAGAGAGAGAGAGAGACACTTCTCGTAAAGACGCTGTACGTTGTTGATGTTCGTCGTGACGGAAAAAATCCCGAAGCTTCCTAAACAATTCCGACGTACTTTATTTCTTTCGACGAATTCAAGGTTATAGCTTTGGATTTTTTTACATTAACTTTTAAGAGTGCAGATTTTTTTGGCGTCAGATTTAATAACTAAAAGAGATAACGTTCTCTGGGAATTTTCAGAAGATACAAAAGTGTCTGCGTAGAACAAAATTTTTTTGCTGAAATAGCAAGAAGATTATTCATTATAATGTGTCAGCAAGAAAATTTTGCTAAGTCTTTTGAATTGTTTACCTTGCCAACAAAACATTATTAATGAAACCCCCCAACTTGAGTAAATTTGGAAAATTTTTATATATAATAGCAAAACTTATCTTTCGTGCGTACAATTAAGAGAAAGAAATTATAAATTTAATTATCTGTATGATATGAAAATTAGAAGAATATATTAGTTCCGATCGCTAATTGTAGATAGGAAAAAAAAAGAGAGATCATCACTTTTACATTTTGTGATGAATAAGAGAAGAATGTTTAAGTTAATCTTTTGCAATCCAAACTAGTTTGAGAACGCGAAACTCGCGTTGTTCACGACGTCTAAACTCGTGTCTTCTCTATGAACAGGAAGGGAATAACCTTCCTACCTCGCGTTTCCTCATCTCCCTCCTAGAAAGGAGTCCGCAGTAGAGGGGGTTAATGGATATTGAGCGACTCGTGCCGGCTCTTTCTCCCCCGGTCGCAACTCCTTCTCCAGCTTCCTCCCAAAGCTGTCAAAGGAGGGACGTGCGAGAGGACTGATAGACTGATTCATCTCCATCATATAGATAATAGCAGTACGTGCGGATCGCGATAAGGATCTATTCTCACGCGACGTCACGAGCATCGCGACGCGTATAACAGCGACAATGTGACAATATTAGTTTTCAATGTCATAGCGCGTACAAATATATGTATAAGCAGTACGCGGACGTAGATTCCAAATCTCACAAACGGGAATAATCAATACAATTTTGAAATGATATAGGAGAGATGCGTTTTGTTTGTAGAAATATGAAATCTTTGCTCCTCTCGAATGTCACCGCGAGCAAAGTGATACCGATATTTCTTAGAGCATCGATATAGTGTTGCAACATAGCATGTTATTTCACTTTGTAGAAAAATACGACATCTAATCTAATCTTATCGCTGTGCGACAGTTTTATTTTTGTCACATTACTCATTGTAGTTTGATTATATTTTTCGTTTTTTTTTTTTTTTTTTATATTGAATAATAGAAAAAATGCGAGTAGTAAAATTAGATTCTATAGAATTCTGTTACAATTTAACCATAAAATATGTGCACACACACACATATATATATATATATTATATGTAGAGGAAAAGAACTTGGAAAACTCTTGGCATTTGTTTTATATTACAAAATAATATAAAACAATGTTGTCAGTTATACCTCGAGATATAATTCAAGCATTTTTACAACAATGTTTTTTAATAATTATATTATTTTTAGCTATGTATATCATATGTATTCGCAAAATATATAGATATTTAGAAGTATCTCTGCTGCTTACACAAGAGAGAGAGAGAGAGAGAGAGAGAGAGAGAGAGAGAATTTCAGTCTAATCTTGAAGATATATTTACTTTTGAGATATAATGGATTACACGGAACTCGCTTACAACGCGCGACCGCGACTTCTCTTTCCATATATATTGCACATTTGTACAGACTGTAATAATATAATATAAATATCACGAGAGAGGCAAAACTTGCGTTGTGCGCTGCATTTTCATACGCGCATTTCGCAATTAAACATGCGTATGCACGTGGAAACAGTATACAATTTAATCTAGACGAATTCTCAAATTGAAGTGTAGCAATATATATATATATATATATAGCGGAATCTCAGTGTAGGCAACGCTTCAACGTCATTTCCATGATAATAGGAACGTTAAAGAGTTCTCTTTCAGCGTCCTTTTAGACGCTCGTGAGTTTCTCTAAATGACATTACGGCGCACCGCGAATTTCAATTTCCCTCTGTAGGAAAATCGCTCTAATCAGTTTCTCCGGGAGTAGAATCGATAACTTCTAACATCAATTTCCCTCCTTCTCGTAACTCCGTCGAGATCTTCATAATACCATTTAATCATCCTTCTTCACTTTCTCTCTCCTTCCTATATATCTTCTCTTTCAATTCAATAAAAATTAGTATTCTGAATAAAAATTCAAGAAAAATAATATCTCAAATGTGTTTTAATCCACATTTTTGTATCATCGTCGTAATTCGACGTTTCAATTTTACTTTAGAGAAGAATTTTAATTCGAACGATTTAATATCGCTATGCGACACATAGAAAATTTTCGAAGTTGTGAAATATTCAAATTTAATTTCAATTTTCGCGAAAGCCAACGCATACAAAAGCTATTTGTTCATTTTCTGCCCATTTGTTATTATCCTGATGTTGATTAAAACGTGTAATTTCTTTGAACGCGGGAAAATTGCGGCCGATTCCAGCACTTTTATGTCACGCTCGATGTAATTATTTATCCGACAGTAAGCTGATCGACTCTGACTGCTATTTCCAATCCACGATTGAGCACGGGCGCGCGTGTAGGGATAGATGACACGTTTATTCACCGAGGCGATTAAAGTACCCTACGGCGTTTCGCGCTCGCGGTACAACTAAACGTATGTAAACACGTTTATCCTGGAATAATTCAGCAGTTAACGGCGCAACGTTAGCCCGACGTGCGTTCAGGCTAATTCGCCGCTAAAGGGGACCGCTAAATAACGCGTGTACACATTGGATCATATGCGAGTCACTGATGACACTGTTGTCATCTCTAGCCATTATGTGAAATGAAAGATACACCGTAGTAAGTTAAACTGTGTAAATTAGATATTAGCGGCACATATGCCAGACCACTCCCGCGTTGAATTTGAATGTTTTATATGCAAATTTACGCTGCGATTTATTCATGACGCGCTTCAGGACCATTTTAGAAACATATCGTTAAAGTAGCTAATAACGGAGATTTCAAGCTTATTTTATATATATATATATATATATATATATATATATATATATATATATGTATGTATATATATGTATATGTACATATATATTTTTGTGTATGTATGTGTGTGTGTATTGTTTGTGCTCGAGTGCTTTTAATTCTGCGCTTTCCTCTTACAACTTGTCCCGATATCACGGTCGAACGATGCTGTTGCGAGTATAATAGATTCATTGCGATGCAAATTTGCCCGCGTTATGAGCATTACATCTTAACTACGTTCGCTCGCGCACAATCGCGAGAAATTTTGCTTATAACTGAAATCGAAGTTTCTCAATCGCTAACGTTTTCAAATAAACTACAAACATAAGATATAAAATATAATTTCTTATATGTGTATATATATATATATATATATATATCATTTCTTCAATTTTTACATATAATTGCTACTTTGTTCAAACTTGAAATGTTTGATATCACAAAAGTAGTATTTTAAAATTTTTATATTTGTACACCCCTAAAACTGCATTGAACGCGAGGCACGCAAGAAATGTGTCTTTTGTTGTGTCGAAAGAATCGATCAGTCTTGTCGGATGAAAGTAAACGATTGGTCCGCTTGTTGTATCAACTGTCATTTAAAGACGCGAACGGTTCAAAAAAAGGGCTGCTCTCAATTGATGAAACATCGCAGGAGTAGATAAATTCGGTCTGATAAATTTTCTGACAATCGCAAACAACGTCGAGAGATATCGGTCGCACGTAAAACCGCGCGACGTTCAATGCTGCTCTTAATTTATGATCGAGTATAAATCTCAACATAAATTCAAAACCTATCGGTTGTTGCACGCATCGTGTCGTTCGTTGTTTGCTGCGCAGTGAAACTCAA
This sequence comes from Pseudomyrmex gracilis, assembly GCF_002006095.1. Lineage (NCBI taxonomy): Eukaryota > Metazoa > Arthropoda > Insecta > Hymenoptera > Formicidae > Pseudomyrmex > Pseudomyrmex gracilis. The sequence continues at coordinate 66,638 of NW_018020785.1, read as the reverse complement.
CTTGATGTCCGAATTGAATTCTGAGATTTTACAAAAAATTTGAACTGTAACAGGATGGTGTTTTGTAATATGCACAGTGATGTTTTCACATTGAAAATGGAGATTTTGCTCTGAACATCAAAAAGGTTGATTAAAGAAATAATTGAGTAAGTATAGTGTCATATATATACATATATATTATAACACAATAAAGTGAGATATATGGAGATATATTAACTTTTTAGGAAGAATAATTAAATAGAAATAATATAACAATATAATATAAAATAACAATTAAAAGAGAAATATTTAATTAAAAACTATTTATCGATAGATAGTTTACAAACATGAAGAGTAATACGACGGAAGAGTAAACATTCCTCTCTCTCTCTCTCTCTCTCTCCTTCTGTTATATCGATCTCTCGTATGCACAAAGTTTGAATTTGTTCATCGATTCTAAATTACCGCAACTTTGCTACGAACATTTAAGTACACTTCAAGGAATATCCGGATGTAACACCTCTCTCTTCTTTCCGAAAGTTTGATCGGGATAAAGCCGCAGCTGATCGGTTTCACAATTTTACTCCGCGAGTTGCTACCCGAGTTCGCTTTCTTTTTTCGCGCGATTTCCGAATGATGCGCTTATCCGAAATGAATACGTTGAGTTATTAAATTTGCGTTGTCGACTATTACCGGCGACTATCGTCGGAGCTCCCTCAACTGTGTTTGCGTGAGTGTCATTGAGCAAACGATCGAACGAAGGAACGACAAGAAGAGTGGATAATAAAGAAACCGTCGTGTTATAGAAGAGAGAGGAAGTTGAGACGAGTAATGGAAAGAGAGAGAGAGAGAGAGAGAGAGAGAGAGAGAGAGAGAGAGAAAATAAGAGAGAGACAGGGATTTCATTATGACTCGGGACAAAATCCTCTCAAAGAGTAGTTCTCCCGCGGGAAAGAAAAGGAACGCTTCTTTTACAGAAAGCTATAGTTTGCGAGTGCATCTGTGTGAAATAATCCACCGGCGACGACAGAGTAATTTCAATTGTAAATTTTCAAGCAAAACTTCGAGGCTAAGAAACGACCAACGTTGAATTCTTGCGTCGAACTCTGCGGTGTAACATAGGTATTTTTAATCGCTTTTTCACAAACTCACACACACGGCAATGCCGTTTGAATAATATCGCGTCTGAATTTTCATTTCTCATTCTCAATGTGTCATTTTATTAGTTTTTCTTGTTTAATGAAATAATCGATAGGATAATGATGTTTCTAATTTTTTATATACACACATCTACAAGAGGCATGTATATATTAATTATTTATATTTCAATTGAATCATCCTTTCTATTTAACATCCCGGTAAAAAATTTTCCATGTATAAAATTGTATGGACATATTCGGACATATAAATTTGTATAATTAGATATAATAATTTTACTTTGTGTATAAGTATATATGATTATATATCAAAAAATTTTTTTAAATATAGTAAAAATATAGTTTTATATAATTTTTTGTATCTGACATGATACTAATAGAGTTATTTTGTAATTTGATATGGAATATCTCTGAAGCCATTTTTTAAAAAAAAAGAAATTCTCTGTGTATAAAATTGTATGGACATATTCGGCATATAAATTTGGATAATTAAATATAATAATTCTAATTTGTGTATAAGTATATATGAAAAAGGTTTTACCGGGACTATTGGAGATATTTTTGATTACAGTAATGATGACCATTTCGATTAAATATTACATTAAGAAATGTCGGATAAAAAACGCGATATTTATATTTCCCTTTTTCATTTTGAACATCCGCTTACAACACGATAATCGACAAATTGTTATCCGTTATAAGCATGTGTGTATATCCATTTTGTATGTCATCCATTAAGTATTGTCTCGAATTAGAATAACTCCGGGATTTAAGTCGCGCCGGATTTTATGTCGCATAGAGCAGAAAAAATAGAAGAAGTGAGAATAATTTGCGTACGACTACTTTGTTGTACGCAATATGTCTTTACGTTATATTAGCATTGTGTTGTGATTTCATCTGTTTATTGTTACTATTAACGAAGCTATCGTCAATTTAGTTGATTTGTCAACGTGATAAGTAGCGCAATCATATATTTTACGGATATATAAAATAATTACTACAAGATTTATAAAACGTTTAGAGATTATTTTGCGATATACATGTGTAGAAGGATGGTGTATAAAAGATGGAGTATGGTAAATTACAACCACGTAGCTCTTGCATTCTTTATTCAGCTAGCTGTCTTATACATGACAAATTACAACCACGTAACCTCTTGTATGTTCTTTATTCAGCTAGCTGTCTTATACATATATCCTATACCAGTTTGGGATATTTGGTAATTTTACCGTGATATATGCCCCATACTGCAACGCTTGCGTCTGCGCGGCCAAGCGCAGTGCTAACTTTTATTCGGCGAGCTAACCTCAGCATTCTCCTCATGTATTTTTGCCACTCTTGTCTATTATTAAGACGTAATGTTAATTAATAATATTAATGTATTTTAGAATACAAGTAAATACTGGAAGATGTTATTATAAGAAAGAAAGTGTTGTAGTTTAGGATTTTTATATGGATCTTATTCCTCCATACGTGGCCAAATAACTCAACCCTCCTTATGAGATATTTGGCAAAAATGCAAGGTTATTTTTAAGTTTTTTTTGAAATATAAAAAATAAAGATATTGTTCATCGTAATTTTATTTATAGTAAAAGATAGTATAAAGTTTCTATTGGTATAGTTCATTTGTCTTTAACAGTGTAAATGCTATTTGATAAATTAAATTTTCGATAAATGCGGCTCACATTTATATCGGAGTTACCTATATCGGTCACTAAAGCTTCTTCTTCGCGCGCGTTCGGCATTCCGATAACGCGCGTTAGATCGCGGAACGTAAACAGCTATTGGGAGATTGAAAGCTTCGCGCGATTCACTCCTCGTGGTATGTATAAACGTAAATATATATATATATATATATATGTATAAAGAAATTCTAAAGGTGGAGGAAGAATGCGAAAGGAAAAGAAATGATGAAAAATAGGACACGTAGAAATAAACGCTATAACTCGAACGAATCGGAGGAACTCATAGTTAACAACCCTCAAGCTCTCTCAACTCTTGCTTCTTCTTTTTCTTGCATCGCGCTCGAACTTAGAATCGCGCGACGCCAATCTCACGGCAATACGAATCAGTTTCCTCGAGTTTATATTCATAACGAATAAATTATTCAGCCCGACGCCGGGATTTGAACCCGTCGGGGGATGTATAGACCCATCACGTCGTTCTGCATTATCCACCTAATCGGAGAACGTGCTGACGAAAAAGCCACCATATCTCTCTCTCGAACGCGAACGTTCGGCTTGCCTGGTCGATAAAGCCCGGTTCGAATTCGATGGTCATTTTTGTCGCTGAGTCGCTAGGCGGAATGAAAGAGTCAATGAAAATAAAATTCCCACGTGCATCAGTTTTTTTGCACACGATCGTAAAGTGGAGCATTTATATAAATAACGGACTTTTTACATCTGGCCTTGTTAACACTTTTATTGAGAGATATAATTTTTAACACCAAACAAAACAAAGAAATATTTAATAGTCACATGAGATTATGTCGTCACCATCTTCTTTAATGACAGACCTAATGTAATATAATCGCGATTTTATCGAATATTATTGTCAATATGTCATAAATAAATTTTTAAACATATTGTTATATCACTCCGCATTTTTCCAATAATAAATCACTTTTTCTCGTAGTAATCTCGTAGCACAAAGGATTAATGAGAGTCATTCGGAATAAATTAAAAAAAAAAAAATATCAGCTTTAGTAGCGGTAGTGCGCACAATGTCGCGGGCATGCCTTTCCCGCGTTTCCGAGTGAGAAATAATTAGCGAGTTTCGTCGCCTGGCACGTATATCCACTCGCGCGTTGCAAACGATTGCTCTTTGAGTACGTGTGTTTCCCTCTCCCTTTGGGAGCGAATATCGTACGTTTATTGCAGCGCCGAAAAGTGCGACCAGGTTACCGTACGATCCAAGTTAAAAGCGTAGTTGAAGTGGCAGGAATGTAGTTTGCGCAAATTTCTAAAACACGCGCGCGCTATTAGTCGCATTAACGCGACTAATCACGATTAATTGAATCTTTCTACGGCATTGAAACACGCTCGATTAGAAAACCATTTGTGACTGATACACGCAATGAATGCGCGCGCGCGCGCACACACATACATATGTATACATGTGTATGTACATATGTATGTATATATATGCAGTTAGTCAATCAAGTCTATTAATAGGATTTAAAGCGGAAGAAATCAAAACGTACGTACCAAGAGCTTTGAAACGTTAATTAACAAATAAATAAAATTCTTACAGAGAAATAAAACGGTGACATTTATTGTTGAATTTTTTAGCAATCAAACTTTCCAAATGTGTTTGATTTGTTATTCAAACGATATGCATTTTGCTCTTCTTTACGATGATCGACGGTTTGCTTGCCGAAACTTTGGATTTCCTCGATTTTATCTTCTGCATTTTAGCATCTCTCTCACGTGGCAGTTTAATTATAGTTCCACGAGTTTCTCCACAAAGTACGTTCGAATCTTATGTAGGATCATTTGAGCTTTTCGTGTTACACAACGATTTACTGTTGCACGCGCGTTATTAAAGAAGAGCGCCGATAAGACAAAGTCGAATAACTTATCCACTTATCTCCAATTTTACGTGATATGTTCCTACTGGCCAACAAAGCTGTGATTAAAGGGGTTTACTTAGTCATTAAAATATTCCATTAACGCCGGCATATCGGCGTAGATTTGGTCGAGTGAGTGGAACGTGAGCAGAAACGTTAGATAAAACAAGACGGATAGAGAGAATTAGATAGAGAAGAACCTTATTAAAGGTGACTCTTTCATTCTTCTGAGCGTTAACAAATTTCAGAACGTCGTTCGTTCTACGAAACACCGACGACATCGTTAAGGCACGATCATCGAGATTAAAGACTTTTCCGGATTCGAGAGATTTCAAGTCGGGATTGTCCGCAATTAGTGCGGAACGAGAAAGAGCAAGGTGGTGGCGACGGCGACGACGACGACGACGACGGCGAGATCCTTCAAAACTACAGAGAGCTTCCTGCACGAAGACGAAAGAAAGTGAGGAATGTTAACGAGACGAATCTTAAGATGCGTCGCAATCGTTATCGACCCTTTTTTTTCTTACCTCGAGCTCTGTCGAAGTCGTCTGAAAGATGATTGCATTCGCTACTATCCTTCAGACAAACGTACAATCAGGAGGACGTCGAGAAGCTCGAGTAATTGATAGTTCTTCCTTGTACGCGTTTTGAGTTTACTGTCTTTATGTATCATTAAGAGAGTTATTAAGGAGAAGGACGGATATACAGTTGACTTTTGCGATTAATCACCGTTCTTAAGCGAGACAAATGGTACCGTAGAGATCGACTCTCTCTCACACACACACACAGTAGCGCTTTTACTATAGTTGATCTATCTAAGTATAGTTATTTCAGGAGTACATTATATTCGAAATTGCATTGCAAAGACAAGTGATCGATACATTGTTACGCGAATAATATCATCCGCAAAACATGTTTCTTTTTCTTTGCGGTTGAAAGTGTTGAAAAATTTCAATTTTGTGCGCTATTGGCTACATCAACATTATTTTAATACTATATAAACAATCTGCGAGATACGAGATAGATATCGAGAAATTATATTTGTTTGCAAATATCCACGTTTTTTTCACAGATGAAACAATTGAATGGTGGCGCACAAAAACAAATTTTTGTGCAGGTTATTCTTGTACCGTACATTGCACACGCTTATTTTTCATCTATGTTTTTAAAATAACCTGCACACTGCTTTTTCTACAATATCGCGTTCTGCCGCAAGTGTCGAAATATATAAAATATTTAGCAGACAGAAAAATATATATATTCCGCGCTTTAAAAATATATTATATATATATATATATTATTATTCTTTATCAGACTACGCTTTCTCCAGTAAAAAGCTTTCACTATGTTATATATATATATATATAACATAGAAAAAAAAAAAATATATATATATATATATATAATTTTTTTTTTTTTTTTTAAATCGCGCGTATTTCCCGTATTACTTTCTCGTTGTCGCGGATACCGCACAAATCTCTGTTCAAGACTATTTTCGCGAATTTTCTTCAATTTTCTTCTCGCATCGCACATCAAGCTTGTTATATTGTACTGTTCCGCGAATTAGATTTCCGCGAGTATCACGTGTTCACGCGCGCGTTTACGACCACTCTATCTCTGTTTCCAGAGCGGAACTTTTCAAAACACACAGCGCGCGTTATATAGACACACCGGGGGAACACTCGCGCTCGTTGTGTCACACGCGCAGGAAGTTGGACGACGACTGTGCTCTGAAATTGTTTCCACGGGAAAATAGTATAGAGACGTATGCGGTAAATGGCGTCGCGCGCGATACCGTGTGCACGGACGTTTTGCGAAGCAGCTCACAACTTTTGCACGAACAAATTTACGCCGCGCGATACACTTCGATTGCTTCAATTACACGTTGCGCCGACGATGTGATTTGTTTGAATAAACAGGTTTTGTATTTTTTTTTGTTTCTTTTCTATTTGTGCCGACATACTTTATATTTCAGAGTAATCTAATAGCTACGCGCATGCAAAGAATCATAAAGAGCGCATCCATGATAGAAATACTTGTGACTATTTCAAGTTACTTGCCAAATACGAAACTCTGTAGTTTCCAACATGTTCGAACGTGTGTGGTATTCCGAACTCGCGTACGGACGTGGTAAACGAAATTTACGGTACACGCTATTCTCAAGTCACGTGCACAAATCGTAAAATAAATCCAAACTGGAAATTCTCTTGTCATTGGAAACGGAATCTCGACATTTATTGCATTCAAAGTCGCACGCGATATCGGGAAGTTTTTCTTTTTCTCTTTAAACTTACGTTATGAAAATATATCCGGTGACAGAAGCTGTGCAATGTCACTTAAATAAATATTTTGACTTCTTCTTAAGAAAACAGTTTTATTCTTCTAAAAGTCGCGCGAAAAATTAAAAAAAAAAAAAAAAAAAAAAGAGAACGTCGCCGAACGAAGCTCATTAAGCGGCATCGAACGCACATTTTAGATCAGTTATAAAAAAGAAGAAAAGAAAATCGTCGTTATCATGATAAAATCTCGTGAAAAGAGATCGTAGTCTTAATTCACTTTTTCCTGAGCGAGTACCAGCCGCACCGGTAACAGCAATCTTCATAAATAAATTTTCACTTTTGCTTTGTATTACTGATAAAATTAGAATTATAATTTCAAAAAAAAAAAAAAAAAAAAAAAAAAAAAAAAAACGAGTAACGAGATAACTCAACAACACAAACTTTCTTCACACAAACCTTACCCGATATTGTTATTATCAGAAACGATTCGTATTTTACAAAACAACGCTTACTCCACTCGCACACATGTCGACTTTATTTTTACCTTTTCCACTGCCGAGAAATTCAATTCGATGACGTGAGAATTGTGACGGAAAACAAACGGACACAGAAAGAGGAAGAGAAACAGAGAGAATTTACCTGCGAAGATTAGACAGCGGGCCAGCATCCTTCGATCCTGTAGTCAAATTCCAGACTCGGTCTAGCTCGGTGTCTAGTTCCCAAAAAAAAGGAACGATAATACACGTTCGCTTCAACGTCACGCTGATTTTCGCAATCCGTTGCGGTACCGTCGGCTTGTTGCCGAAACGTCGCCGTCGTTCTCGTCGTTATTGTTGTTGTTGTTGTCGTCGTCGTCGTCGTCGTCGTCGTCGTCGTCGTCGTTGTCGTCGTCGTCGTCGGCGACGTGCACAACGCGTGGCGCAGAGACGTGGTGGCGATGGTAGCCGACGACGAGGACGAGCAGCGTGTCGTCGCGGCGATGCTGCTGCGAGTGCACGCGGTGCATACGCGGCGCGCGGCCACTCTAAAGGCAGCCGGCGGATGTTCGGATACCGCGCGGGCGAATTGCGCGAAGCAAGATAGACAACGAGGATGCGGGAACCAGGGAGAAGGGGGGAAAGGGCACAGATAAGTAGACCTGAGAGCGGAAGAGGTCCGGCAGAAAACGTTACGCGTGTCTACTAGCTTTGCGACGAGAGTCTTTGGCCTCCGGCACCGCCGGCCACGACTGATCGCGCCAGGGTGAATCCCTCCTTCCCCGCGAGCACCGAAGCGCATGCGTAACCACCCTCTCTGCATCCCTCTTTCTCTTTCTGTCGAGTATACAGGGTGGGTATACCCCTTCTTCACAGGAATCCCTATCGCACACACAGCGGGTGGCTTCCGCCGAGAGGGTGTCGGTGGGTGGACGAATGATAGGTAGATGGAAGGATGGTACAGGTGCTAGAGAGAGAGTAGAGAACGATAGGAGAGTAGAAAGAATGCACACGCACACGGCGAAATAACGTTCTCAAATAGCAGACGTGATTTAGCCATTTATGGAAGATAGTGCTTAGGGGAATATTAGATGCGAAAGAAATAAGCGAGTGTGTATTTTTTTTTTATTGTTACAAATAGCTTCAAAAGCTGTAGCGTCAATAGCGCTATAGATTATGATCTTTGATTAATTCTTACGAGATTGAATCAGAGGGGGATAACGTTGCGCTGACGATATAGAAAATTCATTATCTGAGATTTGTTGAATTTCCTCTTTCTATCTATATGATAAACTGTATTATAGTCCCTCTTTTCTGAGACCCACTCACTCCCGTGAGCTGATTTCCGTTGAGAAGGGGGATCGTAGATAGATACGTAGATAGAAACAGGTGCACGAAGAACGAAAGACAGGACGCACTCTCTCGTAAACGCGGAGCTCATCGCGCCGAGGAGATAGCGTTCTCCAATACTAAGCAAAATTTAACCATTCGCCGGAGTGGTACTTGACGCAGCGACTGTAGAATGCTGTTTAGTAAGAGGTAGCTGTAATTTTCTTGTTGCGAGTGATCTGTTACGTCAACGGCAACTGCACCTGTCTATTATCTACGATTAGCTATTACTTTCTAGAGAAACAACGGTATGCAAGACGGAGCATACTTCAAACATTAACATTTGATTGTTGTGCAAGAGAGAATGTTAAAAATTTTTATTTTTGACATAGCTAGCTATTTTTCAAATCAACCAATTGCGTAAGGAACAAGAAAACACAAGAGAAACAAATATTTTTATATAAATATTGATATATTTTAAAATAAATAAAATCTAACATATTTTTAATTGAGAGAAAATGTGAATATCAAATATAAAAAATCCTATTATATAACAAACATTTAATATCGAAAATGTTACGCATCAAATTCCAATAAAATCTTATTAATGTAATGCAAAAGACACTGAGATGCTAGACGACTCATATCTTTCCATTTTAGACAAATTAAAATGACGGTCGCTATGTGTCTATTATGCGAGTGGGTTCTCTGCGCAGGTTTTATGTATTACATTACATAATATACATTCTGAACATATTCACATGAGCGTGAAAAAGTTAAAGTAGGTATGTTTGTCTGTAAGAGTGAAAACAGTTTTTCTGATACGTCTGTACACTTACTGACACAAAGTGTTATTACATTATATTTTTATTTTATGATTATTTATTTATTTTATGATTTTATTTTATTTTTATTTTATCGAGACTATTAATTAAACAATAGTGATTAATAGAGATTACTCTCGGGATCTATAGTTTTTAAACTAATATATGAATATAACATCACAACACACTGCGAACGGCTCTACATGACCTTATATTCATATATATTAGTTTAAAAACTATTAAGTAACTCACGGTTTTATTTATCGCATTATATTATATTAAACAGTTTTATTAAATTCACTGTGTTTATATAGTTTTATTTTAATCAAATTGATAATTCTACATATTTCACGCTTGAAGATATATTTTTTTATTTGTAATTTTTAACATATTATATATATGAGGTGCGTTAATATATTAGTAATTGCTTTATCCAGATATCTTATATCTGTTATTTTATTTTTTTCGCATTCTTAAATATTATATTTTATATTATTTAATTAGATATAGTATAAGATGCCACCTGAAGATAACTTACTATAATAAAGTCAAAACGTGCTGAACATTTGGTTTCGAATATTCATTTTGCACAACAATCTGGCTTCTGATTGACTGTTTTTTTTTTATTGAAAAAGTGATTTAGATTCTGATATAAAATTTATTTAATTACAATAGGAGTTTTGCAATTTCTCTTCCCACTAAGAGTAATTAATTAATGCATTAATAAAACGCATTTGCGCGCGTCGAATTCTTAACGCGCAATTAAACATTTGCAACAATTATAATTAAAATAATCATTTGTATTTATTGTGATAAATTTGTATATGAGAAGAGAGAGAGAGAGAGAGAGAGAGAGAGAGAGAGAGAGAGACGGGTAAACAAGAAGAGTGAAGCGCAGGTGTCACAAAGGACGAAAGGGAGTAACGATTCGCATTCTGCGGCGCGAAGTTCTCGGCATTACTCCGCGTGCATAATATCTGGGCGCATAAATTACCCGCAAAACCGCAGAGCCTACGTACATATCCAACTGCCGCGTGTATTATATATTTTCGTAACTCTCGGCTCAAGACAAACGTCGTCTTATAATATGCGCGCGTATTTTTTTCTCGCCACTCTAATTAATTAGCTGTCTATCTCTGTTTTGTAATTTATTTATGGAATTTACTTAATTTTATTTTTTTAGTGCGCGCGCGTTTTCACGACACGCTCTCAGAAAACGTCAAAACCATTTTTTACCATCTTCATATTTTTCGTACTTTCTTTCTGACATGTAAATGAAATTTTCGCTACACTTTACTTCTCGCTGTTATCAACGCTGTTAAGGCTCTTTCCGTGTGTCAACGTAAACATTTTTCATCATCACGCTTTTATTTCGATTTATTTGAAATCGTCTTTCAAAGATCTTGCGTTACATTTCTATTTTCAACCGATGATGCGAAAGAAAAAGATCTTTCTCGATTTCTCGAGTTGCGCTCGAGTTGCTATTCTGGTTATTAAATCTCGTCTCTCTCGAAAAAAAAAAGAGCTCAATCCGCGATATTTAATTATCCGGATTATTACGGTCCGAAGAACTTTTTGCGATGTATCTCGTGTTGTGTTGATCTACTTACCGACAATCGATGGCCAAAACTCGCGAGCCGAGCATAAATAAGCTACCCTGGTTTCACGGCGCGTAAAGGCTCGTCGAGCAACGGGGCGAGCTGTTTCGAAACGTGACGAGCCACGCGCCGTGAAACTCCCGACGGTGAAGCGAGAGGCTCGAACGTCGTTCCCTCGTTCACTCCGTTTCGGGCATGTACAAGAGAATGAGAGAATCAGAGTATGTGTGCGATAGGGTGAGAGGTTTGCGCGAGACTTGAATGCAGCACGGTAACTTGGTGTAACCGAGATGGAGGGATACGACAACTGTGTCCGAGCACGTCGTTAAAACCCGACCCGGGGCTACCCGGATTCCACGTTGTCGTCGTCGTCGTCGTCGTCGTCGTCGTCGTCTGCCGGGCTACACACTCCCGAGCGTTTCTCTCTGGTCCCGGCGGCCGCCCCTCAATTCGAACCCCTCCGTTTTCTCCGTCCGAAAGCGCGTCGGTCTATTGCTTCACCGAGCTTGCTCGTTCGACTATTGTTTCGTCAAGTGCGACGTAAAAGACTCGAAGATCACTCCCGTCCGCTTGGTCTCTATTGTACCGGCTATTAAGGCTGTTGTCTTGGCTCTCTCTCTTTCTATCCTTCCCCATCTTGTCTCTCCCTTCGTTCGTCTATTCGTCGACAAACTGCGACGACTCCGTCGGCTCAACCACCCTGTCTCCGCTCGCTCTCTCTTCGAGCCCGTTTGTCGCGAGGGGACAAGTGCAGTTTGCGCAAATTCAAATTTATCCCCGGGTCACGTTCCCTCGAGGAGCGAATTAAGGACTCGGGCACGGAGCCATCAGGAAGCACGCGTTGCTACTTAATCCTACCAAAAGCCCGACTGCGCGAACGCGCGGATGCGATGAAGCTGGTTCGCAGTCTACGCCAACCTGCTGGTTCCTCTGCGAATATGGCGCTTTGCTTTTTCATTTCCGTCGCAAAATTTCGTAGTTTTTAGAAACCGATTGGAAATTTACATGGCTTTTCGAGCGTGATCTGATCGTCGAGATGAAAGTAATCACGTTTATAAATTTTTCAAATCATTTCTTAACAGTTTTCTCGAACGAATCTAATAGACATTTTGAATTGGATATTACGGTTAGTTCCATTACACCCTGCCACAAAACTCATAAAGCACAAATGCAATTTGTTTTTGCTCACTTTTGACAATTTTTTTCACACCGTAAATTCGATCAAAACACATTAGTCTCTCATTCAAATGACTACATGTCACTTAGATGTGCAGTATTTACACAATGACGTTATCATGTAACTCTTAATGACATCTATTGAAATCGGGCACGAACTTTTGCACTCACCCATATATAATACAATAATACGTACTATTATCTTTTTGTCTTATTATACTTGTTAAATTTGAAGTTTTTATTATATATAATTTTCTAAAATTGTGTGAGAAATCTGCGCTCAAATAACATTGTTTTCTCTCGTGTCGTCTCTCTGTATAGTTTATCGAATCTTTGACTTAATCCACGTCGCATTCCTCGGTCTTAAAATACGAGTTTATAGCCGCATTCGTGGCATTTCCTCGTTGAGATTCACGGAAACTGACTCGAAGGGGGACAGAGAGGTGGCGGATCCCGTCGCAAATTGGTTGGGTAATCGATGCCGGTCTTGGCATTCCATTCGGAGATCAGACGTGTACCGTTTAATTAGAATACCCCATTCTATCGTGTTAAATACCAGGTCATACGGAAGTACCGATTTTGATTTTTGCGATTTTCTCTGCCGTTTGCTCGCAGATTCCTGCGGTTGAAAAAATGTTGATGTAACATGAAATCCATATGTCTGGCATATAAATGGAAGATTTAACTTTCGTCTAACGGATGTTTATAGACTATTAGACTTCTCATACTTACTGCCAAAATGATGACGTTAAAAATTAATTAATTTATTTATTCAGTGTGTTCAGATTTATTTATTCAGTTGATTTTAAAGTTTAGTTTTTTGTTTTTCTCTTTACCTTCTTGACAACCAACAAAAAATCTATTTGATAATTACGTTAGTTCTCAATTTTTTACTTTAAACAGGCCTGATGTACTTTCTGCGTTTTTAACCGGTTTGTCATTGAAGAAGATCCAACATAAAAGGATCGAAAAGTTTGACGTTCTAAATAAAGTATTCATTCTATTACACACAAACATCCAGTGTTTTATCTTGTATTGGCCTTCCAATTTCTTTACTTTTCACGAGCAATCTCAACTTTTTCTTAGTTGATTTATCTCTCTCTGAAACACCAATGGTTATTTATTACAGGAAAAAGAAATAAAACAAAAGCGATGAAACAAAAGCGATAATTTCGACGCTTTGTTATTAAAAAAAAAATAAATAAATAAATAAAAATAAATAAATCTGACGTTCGATGTATCTATTAGATAAAAATAAAATGTGTATCGTTCAAGTATTTCATAATCAGGTTTATTCTAATGATTAGAAAATATTCTAATGATTAGAAAATATTACACACACACACACACACACACACAAAATATAATTACTACATAGTTATAATACGTTACCATTGTAATAAGGAACGTATGTTTACCGCTTTAAGTTTCTCAAACGTCTTGGATTTTCAACTAAACTCACGCAGAGACTTTATGTAAAATTAATCCGCTCACGGCTTTAATAAGGCGCGCGGTGTATACGCGGGAAATGTATTAGGCGAACAAAATACGAGAAAGGAAATTATGTAAACATTACGCGAGAAAATGTAATCTCCGCCGCTCGAGAGCGGCCGCGTCGCATTAAAATTAGCGCGAATACCCAAACGCGTACACGCTGGTATAACGTAATATCACAAACGGTATGGCGATATGCAAGTCCCGCTCGAACGGTACAGAAACCATTAATTAACGGTCGTCGGTACCGTTTAATTGGTATTAGTTTAATTATCGTGGAAGCTATAGGGTCTCGAGGGGAATCGATGCCGAGAAGCAAGGTGCAGGTTGGATGGATAAATAAAAAAGAGTAGAGCAAAGGGAAGAGAGAAAGAGGTGAAGAGGGAGAGGCAAATTGCGACGAAGAAAGAGAATTCTAAGTATGTACGCGCATTCAGCGAAGAAAGACAAGGGCTGAACAAAGAGATCCGCGATGAATGAAGACGCTGAAGTAGGTACAGTTCTTCATTACGAATATTGAATGCGCCATTAGAAAGAGCGTCATACTTTGGCGAAGGCACAAAGAATGATCGCTCGCGCGTTGCAATTTTCGAAAGAAGTACTCGCGAAAATGTCAGGTATATCTCCCCGAAGTATTAAGCTCATTCGCAAATGATGCAACAATATCTCTCAATGATAACAACTTTTGATATATATATATATATATATATATATATATATATTTATTTATTTCTATATGGAGTGTCTATATGTTCGAAAAAAGTCTTTACACTTAGGAAGAAGTTATGGTATAATTTTGTTTTTGCGTACAAGGCATCTTTATTCGAAACGATCTCGTCAAAGTTATATCTCGTAAAGATACGAATTTATGTAGTGTTTAGATATGGACGACACGTATTTTCATCTTGAACTCTTCATCTTGAAGCTACTTGTAAAGATCGATCGGAGAAAGTGTGCGAACTTATCCGCCAAAGCGAACTTGATGAAACGCGAAAAGAAAAATCGAGAATTGATAAAAGGGTATTAAATGCTCTTCAAGATTTAAAATACTTTGCTCGACCCTGTCCCTCGACTTTTGAGAAGGAGAAAGAAAGAGGCGGCGAAAAGTCGCGGACTTCCCGTTCGATGCAGACCGATGTGAGAGGAAGATAGGCCACGGATAGTGGTATGGGTGCTAAAACGACTACGTGAAAGGTCATAATTAAATTCAGATTTTGCTATGGAGGAAGAGGGAACGGAAAGATAGGTGAAGCGCGGCAGAGATGAGGGGACGAGGATTTCCAGGGAAAAAGAAGTAGACGGACTCTTGGTGAAAACGTAAGAAAAGGTGCTATCTCGTCGTTCTCTCGTTCGTAATTGAATTAAAATTTGAATCGTTCTGAGACAAGTGCCTTGAGTGCACGAGGACTACGAGCGACGAGACTCCCCGGTTTGTCGTACCCGACTGTGTCGAAAGCAACTATATCTCGCCGCCGGCAATCTCGCGTCGATTCCTTTTCCCAGCAAATTGTAAAAAATGCAAAGTGAATTTTTTACGCGCGGACGTGAAGTGTCCTCTTCAGGCCGGAAGATTCCTCACACTGTGTACATTCGCTCGCGACAAAGGGAAGAAAAGTTTCGTTGCCGAAGGAGTAAAATTTATTTAACTTTGTTCTGGTCGTTCTTCTTTTCTCGATCCGTATTAAATCTAAATAAATCCATAGTAAAATAGCGTGTCGCGCGTTATTTGCATTAATATTTTGCCCCGATTTGCTATTGTTGACTATGTTGTTTAAAATTCACATTCATGTGATTTTATATAAATTACAATGTCACATTTTTAATAAAACTTCAAACAAAATATTAAATTGCGCAATAGTTATTTATTTGTAATGTTTGCCGTAGAATTTAATGGGATTTTTTCTTTTAGTTTTATATTTTTACCTTCGAAATTCACAAAATCTCGCGCTCTTCGTCAAGTACAATATTTTTAGCAAAAATATACTTGACAATTTTTATACACAGAAAAACTAATATCTGTTTTTTTTTTTTTTTTTTTTTTAAATAGTGATCAAAATAAATAATCACCGGAGATTATACGTTTCGTTACAAGCGTTTACGATATAGGAAGGCAAGTTTATTATGTTAGATCCGCTTTCATAGTTCTTGACATAGTTAGGTTAAGAAGTCCATTTTACAGATCGGCACAACTGCATATTATAGAATATCACGTAACTAGAAGGAAGAGCGCGGACCGAGTGCCATCGATGCGAGATTTACGTTCTCTCGCTGTTCGAGAGCGCATTGGCCTCGAATGCATAACGCGGACCGAGAGTCGAAGTCTTCGGTGGCACTCGTCGGCGTTTAAAGTGCGATGCCCGCTGAAGAACGGAAACGTCAGCCTTTCAAGTCGAACTTGGGATCGTGTTAAGAGTCTTCCTCCCTCTCTCTCTTCTCTTCTGTCGCTTGCTCCGTTTCCCGTTTCAACGAACTCGTTTCCCTTTCTTTTCCCTCGTCACTCTCGTCCCTTCGAGATGAACGACTAGAACACCACCCACTTCAACACGTTTCGATTGGCCGCCAAAGCGACTGCCTGGCTTCGAAGCCTCCTCTCTCGTCGTTAACTCGCGGATTGATTATGCTCGCCGATTGATAAGCAAACAAATGCGCTACGTAAGTGAGAAATTTTGATATTTTCTTGTAAAATATTAAATCAGATTTTTTGGATTATAAATTTTAATATGTTACTTCATTAATGTTATTTAAAGAGAATCTCTTTTGATTTAGATTTTACTTTATAATTTTTTTTCTTGGTAGACTTGATAGACATAAATTTGAAGTAAGTTAAATTAATGTTATATATTTTTTCTTTTTTTCTCAGAATTAAAATTTTTTTTCATGCAACTTTCTTCATCATACTTTTTATTGCAAAATGCGGATATTGCTTACTTTTATAAAATTATGTTGGCGCGAAATTAAAGTGTTTCTTTTTTTTTTTATTATAATCACAATTTTACATGATTTCTCAATTCTTTTTTTTTTTTTTTTTTGACTTTCTAAGATTGTTAACACAAACATTGACGTAGCAATTTTATTTTCTTTTTTCGACGGTGTTGAAATCCGTACAGATCTGAGTTTTAAGTAAAAGTGTTTCGAAATCCACATCGTGTGTGCGTGATTCTTGCGAGATTCAACGGGATTACATTCACAATTTCAACTTCTGTTATGTGTCGAAAGAAAGAAGCGCGAGCGAAGTTTAAGCAAACGAGAGGACGGAATAAAGAAAAAAGAACCGCGAACAGAAAGGGCAAGACCACCAAGGGGAGATGTGAGCTATGAATCAACGAACGATTCACGACGAGACTCATTCCGCCGTTCTTTTATTTCCGAGACTTGTAGATTGATGATATCGCTCGTAGATGGAAATGCGTGTAATTTTTACAACGCCGGTTTTGGTGGCTCCGCTTCGTTCTTCACCGACTGTAACACACACATACATATATGCGCGCGCGCGCACGCGCGCACACACACACATACACACACACACACAGTACGGACACTTTATTTCGCCAAGGTCTGCTTACAACGCGTTTCTGTAACTTTCGCGGAATACATCGAAATCCTCGAGGCGATTTCGCGTGAAATAACCTAATGGCGGAACTTTCCGAAGAGTGCTACCTTCCCGAGAGAAATTACGTCATTACTTGGTGATAATAAGTTTGTGACCTAAGTGCGGCAACTTTGGCTACAATTTGGGAAACTAAAGATGATTTGTTGGCACTGCAAATGTACATTGAAATCTGCAAAGTCACACTCGGAAGAATACAAACGTTTTTATAAATAGTTTACACAGCATTATTTTATGTATATCAGATTTTATGTATCGGGCGCTATGTTTTCCCTAAGTTTTAATTTTGCAATTTTATTTGTGTGACACCCGTATCTTCCTGAAAATTGCAAAATATTTAATTCAGTAGATTCTATCGATCGGCAGTAGACAAGTGTCACTCTTACCTGTATTCGATCTTTCTCGCGTTTTCTTCCCTCCCTCACGATTGTCGGTCAATACGACAAATCCGTCAGCAATAAAACACCGACATAACCGCGCTGTCGTTTCTCTTTTTTGACATTTTCCTTTCCGTCCTTTGTTCCTCCCCCCCTCTCTCTTCTTTTTCATTTTGCGTGCACCGTTCGGTCTCGCTCGGTAGCCTTTCTATCTCCATTTCTCTTTCTTGTTTTCTCTCTCTCTCTCTCTCTCCCTCTTCTTTTTTTTGGGTGAAAGAACCACTGCTGGTATGCATGTATACGAGCAGCCTCTATGGATCGCGTTCGTACTGCTGCAACACGGAATAATAAATTATAGTCGGACTGTGGTGCGCGTGCACTCGAATTTTGGGTCGTGGAAAAACAAACACGGCCGATGCTTCGCTTGCCTCCAACAAAATATTGAAAAGCGGTTCAAGATGTCAATACTGTGGAAATGGAAGTATTTATTTTCTTTTTGTTTTAGTTTTAAAGTAAAGAAAAAAATAACAAATCAAAATTGTTTATTGATTGATCAAGATATAACTCTATTTAAAAGTTTGATGTTACATTAATATAAAAATTGTATTATATATTAAACTACAATCGATTACGAAACTCATTATGTATCTTTTTATTATTAATTCTTAAACTTAATTTCGAGTTTGTGTGTTAAAAAGAGAATATGATCTAAGTAAAACTGAAACTACTTAAAAGATATAAAAAAGGAATATAACAAACTATCCCAATAGGCAAATTATGAAAATATTGCACAAAAATGGCATCGTGAATAACGACGATTTTGCAATGATTGCACTAAGATGATTCGCCATAACGCAACAGTTTTGTCGAAATAAAGTTTTGTAAATAATATTTGTCAAAAATTGCGAAAGAGTCGTTATGCATTTCCATAAGTATATACATAAATTAAGTTGATTTCTTCATATGCAATTATATTTCTACATATTTCAAACATCACGTAGCTGAAATTTTTTTTTCAATTATTGGACAAATTTTTTTTTCAATTAATTTTGCAAATATACTGTTAAGATGATTCGCCATATCGTTATTCTTTTGCCGAAATAGTATTTGGAAAGTTATTTTGTAAACAACTTCAAATATTTTATAAAAGATCAATGTTTTTACATCTATTTCCTAAAATATATCTGTATAATTGCAAATTTTAATTTTAGTGCAAGATTTTGTTACATAATTTTGTTAATGTTTTCCTATCAAAGCAAAATTGCGCTGCAGTAAAAATATCGTTAATTAGCTACATTTTTTATCAAAGTCGGAGTCTTGTAGACACTGCATTTAATATTAATTACAATTTCTGATTGGAGTGAGTGAGAAATATTGTAAAGAATGCGAGATGGTATGAAAGTCGTTGGACTGAGATGTGGTGATCATCTAAGAGGAAGAGCGCGCAACGCTTAGGCGCCAATGTTGGCGCCCTCAGAACGTTTGCCAATTCCAATCCGACAGGCGCAGCGTGCGTCTAATTGGTCAGATTTGTAATCGGGTATAGAGAGCGTCAGGTCGATTCGGGTTTGGCACGGCGGGCGTTCGCTATTTGGGGATTAACATGTGTGCGAAAAGGGAGAAACGGAGAGAGAGAGGGAGAGAGAGAGAGACGGAGATGAAAATGATCGCACACGCGACACAGATGTGTTTGAAACATCGTGCCGCTCTAGCCATGCCCTAAATTTATATCCTGTTCACCCTTTTCCTCGCTTCTCCCCCCTTCTCTCTTTACTCTCTCCCCTCTTCATCGTTTCGCCAACTCTCGTTCGTTTCGCGCACACTATCGGCGTTTCGTAATCCGCGCTAATTTAATTGCTCGTCGTCATCGATGGGCATTAACTGGGATAGAATTGTCGGCAATATCACTGCTGGATACAAGGACTGCCGGTGCGCACGTTGTGCGGAAGAGGTAACATTATGAAGTTCTAAACTTCAAGTCGTTCAAGTATCGTGGTCTGCAATGAAATCAATCAATTTTTTATTTCTCTTAGCAACATTCTCTATGTCGTAAGCGCTCTCGCACTTCTTTCTGTTTTGCTATTTTGCAGTGTAAAATGTGCACTTCTTTTATCTTAAGTGCAAAACACAAAGCGTATTTGAAACAAAAACAAAACAAAAAAAAATTTACAAACCGAATAATATTTATTTGCGAAAAGTAACGTTCAATATATTTTTTAATATTTATATCTGTTTTTATAATTATTCGCAAAGAGTAGAGTATTTTTTTTTAAATCTTGAAAAAATAGCTTTGAAAGTGGAGCACTTTTTAAAAATCTTGAAAAAATATCTGGTAATATCTTTTTCGTTGAAATATCATTTTGAGATATGTTGAATAGTTTAGCATTGAAATATCGTATGTGAAAAGAGAACGACAATTTCGACGGGCATTGTTTCCGGCATCATCGACGCCTGATTATTACCTCCTCGAATAATTTGACGTCAGCCGAATGTTACGCGCGCAGACCGTCGGCGTCCGATAAATTTATGGTCCTATATGATGTAGCTCGGCAGTCTACGTTGAAGACCCTTGACACTAAATGTAATTGGCCAACTGGCCGAATGAACGTCGAACATGTCGTTAATATAACGATTGCTAAACGTCGTCATGATTGGCCGAATCGGAGATCAGTGAAAACGTCACAATGATATCTTGTTACATTTACATTATCTCACATTATCTCTGTCTTATTTTTATTAATATTTTTATTTGTTTCACATGCTGTGAAAATTATAAAAAGTAAACGTTGTTTTTTCATAAACTTTTATTCCGGTAAGATTTTAAAATTGCATATTTTTTAAATTAAAAACAAATAATAATCAGAATATATACATATATATCTTTTTGTCGTATAAAAATTTTATATTTGTTAACATACAGGATATATATCATTTGTCTCAAAAAACGTGATCTTTTTACTTGTTGAAATCGTGAAAATCCGAATTTTACGGTTGCAGATAATAATTCAGTGTAACTCGACACGCAATCGCATAACATGAAAAGTAGGACACCTTGTTTAAATCGAGCTTTGAAATATTTAACTAAATAATACGAAACGGGAAAGACTAGGTTTTCAAGAGGTCGAGAATCGTTTCTTTGTTCCGCTTGCAAGCCGAGGTGGCAATGGGGGATCGAGAAAAGCTCGCAATGAGCTTGAATTGCAAAAGAATCGTGCTGTCAGACCGCGAATAAAAAAATAATATTGGCGAGCTCGCGCGAGAACGACTCTCTCGCGATTCCACCGAAGACGAACGTGAGCGCGCGCGTTTCATCATAATTAATCAAAGCGTAGATCTGAAGGATCCAATTAGCGGCAAGCACGCTCTATTCGGTGGTTGCCTCGGGAGAACTGCTGCGGCCAACGGGAATAGGGAATAATAGGGGATAGGACGCATTAAAGTTCAACCGAAAAGCACTAGAAGCGCGAATACCGGCCGCTGACCTTAAAGAGATATTCATAGTCGTCGATTTGTGCATCTTCTTTTGCTTCGAGTTCGCTTATCAATAATGATAATGCTTCCTAATTCTCTTCAATCGCATTATTCGATTAATAATCGCTGAAAAACAATTATTGCGCGATTCAAGTTTCACGACATCGAAAAAGTGAAAATGCAACAATTAAATTGCATTACAATATAATGTTAAATTCTTTTTTCTTCTCGTTTCTCTCTGGCACAATATAGAAAAGTATGATGTACAAAGAGCATTTAGAATTTAATAAATACAACAACAAAAGAAATTAAATATCCTGGCCACGTTAACAATGATAATCCTTCTCTTGGATCGGATTATCTTATATTGGAATAAGAACTTAAGACAGTCATTATGCAGGTAAATCCTTCCACACTGAAAGGCCAACGCCGTCTAGTCTCGGCAATAATGCATAAGAATATTCCAGTCATTGAAGCATGAAGCTGACGTAGTCATTAAGGAGCAACGAGAAACAATTCTCTCGCGGATAACAATTTCATAGAAAACTAAATAGAGAGAGAGATAGACAGAGAGTGGAAGAGAGCGAGAAAATGAAAAATAAATTTGATAGCACGTGCAATTATGACGATATAATCATTTCAGCGCTGAGGGTGATCAGCGCGAAAGGATGATGTTGTAATTTACGGTACCAATGTTAAACGGCAAATCGTTTTTTTTTTGTTTTTAATACGAGAGTAGAATGTGAAATTACTGCTATGATATTGCTCGCGTATAGCTGCTGCGTGTAAAAGTCACGTAAATGTTACAGAGAAAACTAATTGCGTATGTATGTCTCTGGATGCTTATCCCGGCATGTTGTTCCACAATGTAAACTTGCCGCTCATTACGCGGCTTCTTAATTAGGCCAGTCCTATTTATTTCCAGTGTTCGAATTAAATGTGACTGTTTTTATCTGATAACAGCGTATAATAATAACAACGTGAAATTATATGTAAAGAAGATCTTAAAATTATAATGCACACGGATATGTCGCAAAGCTAAAACAAATACCTGCAAATATATTTGTTCAAGATTTAAGAAAACTGTATCGATTAAAAAAACAACGATAAAATTTTACGCCGCCGTCTATTACGCCATAAGTAAAATTGTCACTGACATCCATCGATTATCGTTCATACCATTTTGATATTAAAACAAAACCTGTAAAGTCTAAAAAGTATTGCATAAAGGTAAGCATAAAAGAAACCAGCCGACATTGCACGGCCAGTGTACATACATTAACCTTTAGACCGTCGGTATGACGCCTTTTGACGTCATTAAATAAAGTGTAGAGTTTTTGGATTTTTGTTTGTGTACACGTGTAATTTACTTTAAAATTTATGTGCTTATATGCATGCATATCTATATATTAATGCGAGTTTCTTTTCGGAATAATATATATCTATTTCGATATGAACAAAATTGTTTAGTAATATATATTGGTAAATAATAGTATAATGCAGTAAATAAAAAATATAAATACATACACACATAAAAAATAAAAATACCAAAAAATAAATAAATAAAAACCTAAAATTTAAGAAATTAAAGAACTAAAAAACTAAAACATTATTTTTAACATATATGTGCATATATATGTATATATACATGTATATATGTACATACGTACAGATTTTCGTGATTTTGATCAAAAACATTTAATCAGCATCATCAAAAATCTCCAAAAATATTTATTTTGTTAATTAAAACCTGTTTTTATTTTTCGCTCTCGTACGCCGCCGGTATGACTCGTACATATTGAATATATGTGGCAATATATATTAGACATATATATATATATATATATATAGATTACTATAGGGCTTTATGAGGGAACTATGATTTACTTAACTACTCAATAATTTTGGATTTTAAAATCCCGGCGGTCTAAAGATCAACGAGTCAAAGGTTTATGCATCGTCGTTTTTTGTACGATCGCGAGCATTTACCAAAAGTAATTCTCTGTACATTTTCGCGGCGGTTGAAAAAGCGCAGCTGAAAAGCGCGATATTTATGTGATCGCGCAATATCGCAAACAGCAAACGTCGATAGTAAATCCGTACGTTTGGCAATATCTCCCTACTGTTGGCGGGCCCGCCGGGTGTTTACGGTTTTAATTTCATCCCGGTTATGTAAGATCGCCGCGAATACATACATAAATCGACGAGGGTATCGACGAGCTAAATCGATTGGATTTTCGGATTTTTTTTTCCGGATGTGTGTGCGCACAATTACAGAAATATTTCAATTTCTTGCATGGTGAGAGAGTAAAGATAAAGAAATTCAACATTTGGGGACATAATAACGAAAGAAAAAATAACACATAATTATTATATCAATATGATTCGTTTATTGTGGTTCGTTTTGAGTTGAATGTGATCTATACAGTAGAAAGAAAAGGAAAAGTGCGGTCATCACTGCGCTTTTTTTGTCAAGTGTAATTTTATTCCTTCGATATTCTTCTTTCCAATTGCTCCCAAGACAGCTGTAGCAATCCTTCAGGATTCTGCGCTTTTTAAATGAGCTAAATGTCATGCCGGAGAGACGCGCCTCGCTCTCCTGATCCTCGAAAGAGAGCACGAAAAGAAAGAAGTAAATGGAAGATGAGGAGGGCGGAAGGAAGATCGTGCGAGGGAGTGGAATTGAAATATCAGGGCGCATGATTCGCTCGGAACGTTCGCCGATTTTCTGAATTGCGAGAAGGAGGCGAGCGGCAGGTGGTAAGAAGAGGAAAATGTGCCGTCGAGAAAGAAGTCGTTTCGCCTTAAACGACATGGCGGCAAATTCGAATAGCCGGAAGCGAGAGGCAACAATATCGTTCATTGTTTTCAAGAGATATACTTGATAGCAAAGAGTAAAAGCAACAAAGAAAGTGTTTTATATGTGTCTCCGGCTTTTTCTGTTGCGGATTTATTTGAAAATATATACGGAAAGTATTAGGAAATTATTTGGTGATAGAAAGTTTTTCGACGCAACACGCGAATTTACTGTTAATTCGATTTGTTTTTCCGATGGCAGTCTTCAACGAGAATCGTAGGACGGAAAAGAAATTGGCGCGAATTGATTTTTCTGATCGACGACGATCGATGGTTACGGTCAAGATACTCGTGGATGATCAGCGAGCAAGTTTTGCTCCCCAGTTGTTCGTGAGCGGCATGAACGTTACCACCATCCACCTGAAAGTTAATTCATGCGGTAAACGTGTTAATGTGTGCCAAATTGTGATGGCGTAGTGATAATGGAAAAAGAATGGAAATTACACGGCAATAAATTTCCAAAAAAAAGAAAATTAATTTACGCGGCTTATCTCTCTGACAGTGTTCTTTTGCCGAGAAATAAGGGCGATTTTTATTAACCGTATAAAATTATATTTATATTTTAATAATTAAAAAAATCTAAAAATATATATATATATATTTTTTGATTAATATAATTCGCGTACTTGTGTTTTCAATTTTTGAACTATGAGTTACTTTAAGTTTTAATTATTGTACTTGCGTGACTTCTCACTACAAAAAAAAATAAATAAACAAATAATATCTCACCTCCGCCACCGCTCCAACCGCCACCTCCACCACCGCCTGATTTCCATCCACTACCGCCGAATCCGCCACTTCCACCGCCTAACTTCCATCCACCGCCACCGCCACCGCCGCTCCAGCCACCACCGCCGCCGCTCCATCCACCACCACCGCCGCCTGACTTCCATCCGCCGCCGCCGCCTCCGTATCCCCCGCTGCCGCCACTGCTGAGCGTGATTATTTTGATAATCTTTCCGCCACCGCCGCCACCACCGCCTCCGTAACCACCTGTAAGATTTTTGCGTAATTTTTTTTCGTATATATAATAACATCTTAATCTTAGCGGGAAATAAATACGCTATCTCTATGCGTTTAAATAAACTTTGAGCGCACGAAAAGCAGAATAGCTATTATGTAATTGTTTTAGAATCGATTGAAATAATATTGCTCTTTTATTGTTTTTTTTTTTGTTTTTTTTTTTTTGTTTTTTTGTGATCAA
This sequence comes from Pseudomyrmex gracilis, assembly GCF_002006095.1. Taxonomy (NCBI): domain Eukaryota; kingdom Metazoa; phylum Arthropoda; class Insecta; order Hymenoptera; family Formicidae; genus Pseudomyrmex; species Pseudomyrmex gracilis. The sequence continues at coordinate 41,243 of NW_018020785.1, read as the reverse complement.
TCAGACCATTTTTATCGGAATTAATTCCAAATAATTGTATAATAGAAACAGCTATCTAGACAGAGTGGATTTTTTTTTACAATGGATGAATATAAATGTTTGTATTTTTCTACATACCGCCTCCGCCACCGCCAAACTTCCATCCGCCACCACCACCGCCGCCGCTCCAACCACCACCTCCGCCATATCCACCTCCGCCGCCGCTACTTATGTAACCACCTGTAAATAATAAAGTTTTAGATTGCGAGCAATTCGATCGTTTTACGTTTTGTTTTTTATCGCGCTTGAGAATTCCGAGCTTTTGTCGGCGCTTATATAATCAGTCGTAACTTATAGAGAGGCGGGTATACGCGCGTGTTAGCACGATCCGCGATTTATCGACTTTCTTCGTGCGATCGCGAGCGCGGTACCAAATGGTGGCGCGCGCTCATGTCGGTCCGCAAATTGCCACGAGGTATTTTCCTTCGGATCGACATGATTGCTTACAAGAAGACCGGCTGCGATTGCGCAAGTCGCTCTCAAAGGGCAGGAAGGTAAGTTACAAATTGGTCTCGGAGATTAAATCTTACAAATTCGTTTAATAGCGTCAGACTGATTAAATAATAATTGCGCGAAGACTCAAACGTGCGGACAAACAACTTAATGAAGAAATATATAAAATTTGTGAAATATATATCGATGTGTACGCGTTGTGTATGTAAGACTCCGCTTCAAGTGATTACTACTGCGTAGCTTACAACTTCGAGTCGTAAATGTCGTAACAATTATAGCTCGATTAATTAATTTGCAGTAATTAAGTGAACCGCCGAACCAGACAACGAAGAATTAAAATTACAATTATGTTTTGCATCTTACAGAAGAAATAAAAATTTTTTTATGCACGCACACATATGACACATAGAGCTGTTGGAAAATTTTAGTGTACACAGTTTCGAAAAGTCTATGTGCCGTCACTTCATTTTTACAAAAGTATACAGAAAAAAAAAAAAAAAAACTATATCGTTACTTGAAATAACACAGAATTTTTTGCACTTGTGATTTAATGAATTCGCGCGTACGCAATCAGTCGCAACCGCATCACGTTTTCACCTTTGACATATCGAGATAGCTCGAAACGCGAACACGCAAGACTCCCATAATCCACTTGCTCGTAAGCTCCCCGTTGTTACTCACCGTATGCGGTAGCGACGAGCGCCAGCACGAGTGTGACTGCGAACACCTGTAACGAGAGAACAATCAGGCTTGAGAACCTTAATAATTGCACGATCGACCCGCGCAAGAGAGCGTGCTTTGAGAGAGATTATATTTGATCTATGTAAAATTATTATTATTATTACGCGATGTATATGCGTTGGTCTCGTCTCGTTTCTACTTACCTTCATGTCGGAGGTGTTTGATGCCCATCGTTGGGTCTGCCAGCTCTTTTATAGCTCCTGCCTTTCTTCACAACCGGGGACCCCCCGCCCTTCCGCCTCTCCTTCCCGCGCGCGTGTTCTTCTTCTGGTTCACAACACCAGACTTTCGTGCCTAGCCATCGCCGCCGCCGCCACTATCGCCATCACCATCGCCTACGAAAATCTCTGTCCGGACGACCGCCGCCGTAGTAGTTCTCCCATCATCTCTTCGTCGCGCGACGGTAATCTTGACACCTGGCCACCCGATCGTTTCTCAAGATCGAGATCTCGAGGTCGCGGGATTCTCTCGCGCCGTGCTATAACTATACGCGACATTCAACGACGCTTCATACGGAACGGAAAGGGGATGTTGCGTGGAAACGACGACCTCGTTGGCGGGAAAAGCAACGATGATTCACCGGTCGAGATAATCGCGCGACGTTCGCGGAATATTCGCTTGTTCGAAAGAGAGTGTGGTCCGCGATGGGCAATCTGATTGCGCGAAGTCTCTCTGTGCTTGTATGTTCGGCGCGCTGCTAATTATCGCGCGGCAAATCGTGCTCGCTGGACCAGAAACAGACGCTCACCGGCGGCGTACAGTTCTACGTACAGTCCGGACACGCGCGTCCGGTGACTCTTTTCTTGATATTAACCCATCTGGTCTAGCGCGGCTTTTTCTTTTCTCTCGTCGAGAGAGACAGAGAGAGAGAGAGAGAGAGAGAGCAACTCACAATTACGCCAAGTGTTTCGAAAATGGAACTGTCGGGCAAGAACTATTGTAATCTGGAGACCACTTTCTTTCTTGTGCGCCGAATTGTTGAAGATTGCGCGTGTCAAATTTTTTTTCGTGTCCGACGTTGTATTTTGAATCTATTATCGATTTTGTAGATTTTACTGAATACGAAAGTGATTGACTCGCGTGTAATTGACGAAATTTATTCGTAGAATGATACGCGCAAAATATAAAATGTGAAACTACGTAATTCCAACTTGTTTACTTTTTATTATAAAAAAAAAAAAAATATGTAGATATATGTTGTGAGTAAAAATCGCTTTTTTCATCAGAACCAAATTAAAATAAAAATCTCATCGTCTGCTCGAATTGATTTCAGCATTAGACGCCGTTGAAGAGGCGGGAATTCTTTTTACAAGAATAGAAAGCCATATTTGACGGAGTTGGCTAATGCATATATATGTACGTGCGATTACTACGGCGCGGCGCGCGAAATTGTGTAAGTTCCATGTGTGAAGATAAACATCTTTCCGAATCATTTTTATCTCTGGTCTATCTCTTGGCAACGTGCGCTCTACGCCGCGCTATTATTATTAGAGATCACGTAAATGAATCGTTCCAGATAATCCTTAATACAACAAACCGATCACCCGCCGATCTTGTCGCGATTTCGTCAGAGAACGCGTTCTCTCGATGACGTTGTATGTTAAATCATAAAGCAACATTAGATATATAAACGACCGACGGTAGGACGAGAAAGATTAATAGACAATGATGCTTTGCGTGACGGGAAATTAACAGCATCATTTACCAAGTTGGAATCAAAGTAACGATAGTCACATACACGATGTGGATAGATAATATGTATTTATCGCATTCTATTATCTATCATCTTATAGGTTTCATATTCATAAAATTATAATCGCGGTAATAAACGATAGTTATGTATCCAAAAGAACAATATATGTTAATTGATCGTTTAATTGAACCATAAATCACATTCTACATAATATATATCTCCCAGTTTTTTTAATATATCAACGTATTGAGAGTACTAATAACTTAACGTTGCACAAGTTACGTAGAGAAAGAAGAAGCACTTTTTCTGTCTTTTTTTTTTTTTTTTTTTTTTTTTGCGACCCCCGCGAGATGATCTCTTTCTCTTCACGACACGCTCCTCTCTTCGATAAAGTGTGTTTACGTGTACACAC
>NW_018020785.1:10505-37889 GCF_002006095.1 Pseudomyrmex gracilis | reverse complement strand
TTTTTTTTTTTTTTTTTTTTTTTTTATAGTACTTAGTTCAGGAACGCATTCGCTTAATCGCTTCTTGGGAAACAAGGCACTCGCGATAATGGATCGTCGCCTCAATGGCGATCCTTCTTTGTATATCGGCGAGGTAACGTTTCTCGCGCGCGCGTTTTACTCTCGATCGCCGGACAAAAAGCACCTGGGATATTCGCTAGAAGGCGAAGGCCTTCCTGGCCTTTCACCGAGCTGTGTGCCGATGTCCACGCGAATGGATCTGACCTCTTCGCGCACGGTTGGCTCATCGAATCGCGTAATGATCGATATGAGTAGGAATTTCGGTAGTACACACACACAATGCCAGTTATTGATGGTACCAAGCGGTCAGGGTCGAGAGTACTCGGCAAAAAAACTAATGAAAAGTTGTTGTTATTTGTCACGAAGAAGAACACGTGGAGGACACTTAGCGAAGAGCCGCGAAATATTATTTTACCGGCGACGATCAGATACCAATATATTGCGTTCGCGTATATAATCGCGTTTGGAAGTTTGCACAAAATGCGTGTATGTGTTACGTATGTGTTACTTTCAAGATATAGTCGGTGAGTTCTTTGCGAAATGCATCTTAATGATTTCGATCGTTTAAAATGTTTATGAGGTATTATGTTTTAAGTTTATAAGCAACTAGTCGCGGCCGGTAATCATAAAAGCGGTTTGGCCTCCAGAAATGCGGAGTCGCCGACCGACCTATCGAACCTGATCTCTCTAGTGAAAGTTAAACACTATTATGATGTGTAGTTTCAATACAGATGTACAATATATTTTGTACATGTGTATATATATATATATATACATATATACACACACACACATATAGAATGATTAGAAAATACTTTCCTGTAGAAATAGCTGCGCTTTGCGAACACACATACTGTGCGTGAATTCTTGACAATTAAAAACAAGAGTATAATTTATTCGAGTAATAAATATAACACACACACACACACACACACACACACACACACACACACATACGCGCGTTAATTGATAACGTTAAATAACAAACAAAAAATTAATAACATAAAATTAAAACAAAACTGTAAACGTCTGTCAGTGTAAAAATTATCCTTGGATTGAGATTGTAATTTGAGAACAGACTTTTTTCTATGTCACATCATTAATTTGCATAACCGCGGAGATTTTATCTTGATCGTGAAACCGAGGATTGATGCGTACATTGACATACTTCGCCTTGAGAAAACGCGTTTATTCTTGAGTCTCTGCATCAGAGGTAATTAGATAAATCAAGTCTGTATGGAACTGTCATGAGTCTGATTTTCACTCCTAACCAGGTTTCGCGCGTGCTATGTAAGTACGTGAGCAAGAAATAAATAGCAAACATTGTCGATCGAGGGAAGGCACGGTCTTGAAGTGAGTTGCAAAATACACGCATATCGTCGACATCGAGAAAGGGCGATGGAATCTCTCTCTCTCTCTTTCTCTCTCTCTCTCTCTGTCTCTTTCTCTTTCTCTTTCTCTCGAACTGCGGGATGCCACAAGTACGTGACGTAATATTACGTGCCTCACGGTCAGAAGGTGAAAACGGTTGGCGGCGCTTGAAACCGCGGGATTTTCACGTCAGAAAAACCAGAGTGCATCATGGTGTGAGCTTCTCGGATCGACCGGTTTTCTAGTTTTGTTGCTGGCATTTCAAATGCAATGCTGTGCTGCAAAGAAAAATTGAGATATATGATTCAAAAAAGCGTCCTAGATTCATTGTGTGTGTGTGTGTGTTTTCTCTCTGTCAAAAAAAAAAACAGATTTTACAGATCAAGTTAAAAAAAACAATGAGGAATTTAATTTTTCTCAGTCAATTAATATTGAATTATCAAAAAATTGCACTTTAAAATATATAATAATAGTTTGATAAATTTATACAAGTACAAAGTGTGCGCACATCATGTAGCAAAAAAATATAACTTACAATTTACTAAGCAGATATTTATATTGTAAAACATTTATATTGTGAAACTAAAAAACAAATAAGTTATACAACATCGATATACAATAGTTATGAGATGCTTTTTTTTACTTTTATGGTAGAATGTAACGCGAGTCACAAGTATTTTTAAAAATTTAATTACAATCATTGATACCGAGTTCGAGAACTTTATTGCCGCTATCGGAGCTTGTTCACGTTTGCAGCAGAGGCAAATTAAAACTACACGTGTCGAACACAGGTATGAGCATCGCTGATCCATTCAAGCGTTCTCGCATCACATATTTATCGACCATCGATTTATGAAACTGAGCGGGGGGGGGGGAAAAGTGGCGATCCAGTTGTGCCGCCCTTGTTAGAAGTTGCTCAAATATATAACGAAGCGTTATGCGTGCAGTTGACGAGCAATGCGAATAGGGGAAACCTGCCGAGAACAGTGTGACAAAGTGACCGAATAAAGCTCCGCATAAAGCCGACAGCTCGAGCTCGCGCATTTACGATTAGTACCGCGCAAGCCAATCTCTGCTCGCGTTTTTTTAGCGTGGTTATAATTTTGGATACGTAAAATATAGCTCATATAAACGTCACTTCAAAATATTATTGTTTTTTTATTCAAAATAATGTATACATATGTATATCTTTTTGAAAGTTACGTCTACATAACTTTTAGGAATTTCATTATTTCTCTCTCTCTCTCTTTCTCTCTAGCAGTAAATGAAACGATGGTTTACGTAAGTAAAATATTTATAAGGAAAAATTTTTAATTCATTAAATTTATTTAATAATTTTTTAATTTATTAAAATTTAATTAATATAAAAATATTAAATTGATATAAAACGGAAAAAAAAGATTTGCTAGAATAGCAAGAAATTAGTTACTATATGGCCAGCAAAAAACCATTTGTTAAGTAAACTTTTGTTTTGCCAACACAACATTTTGTTGAATGAAACAAAAACTTTCGCAGGGTCAACCATTTTTCTTGCTGACCATATAATAGCAAAACTTTTTTTCCCGTAAAGAATTTGTTTTATTTTTCCCATATAGAGTCTCATCAGTCTTTATTTTAATTGTTATTATCGGATAAAAAAATTGTGAAGATTTCAGCGCGCGCGCGCGCGATAATTATATCTACGTACGCAATGGCACATGTAGAAATTTCGTAGAAATCTGCATTCGATGTTTCGTTTCTGCGCGGCGGGCGATCTCTTTTCGCAGGATTATTGGGTTATCAGTCTGAAAATCACACACAACCTGTACCACTTGCAATCTTGTTACGAAGCCTCGTCTCCGACGGCTCGGTTGCTCCGATACGGACCGGTAATGAGCGGCATTGTCTGTCGAGCTTCATACATAGCTTTTCCCTTCTCCGCGTACAGATACGCGACTAATTACGTGTGTATCTTCTCGAGTTGCCGGTCGTTATGCCGGATACGGCTTCTTAATAATACCGGACTACGTCGACATTAAGCAACGCAATCTTCTTGATCAGGATTGTAAATGACTTAGCGCGCTGCGGGACTTGTTGTTTCTATATATTTCAGTCCCGTGTAATATTGCTACACAATTAGCACTTATATTATAATTAGTCGTACAACCTCTAATAGCGTTGACTAACGCTATTCAATTTCAAATGGGCGCTATGAATTTATGTATATGCAAGTTTGTATTTTGCAACTGCAAACCACGTTACAGAATCTATTTGACTTGCAAATTGATTCTGACAAGATAATTTGAGATTTACACAAACAGTTTTGTAAGATTGATCTTATGAAAAATAATAATTGCTCTTTAATCGTTGAATGGCTTTAAAATTGACGCGATTTTGAAGATAAATAATAAAATATTTGTCTTCAAAATCGCGTTTTGCTTGAATTTCTATCCTGTCACGTGAAATTCGTATAGCTACGTTATTCAATATACTTGTGTCACGCGAGCTCGAAGTCGGTGCACAACTCCTCGAGGGATAAACTATAACGTCGCCGCGTGAGTGTCATAACACGCGACGGAACAGACACAGTCATTGAGAGGTATTTGTCACGCCTGAGACGCGTTCCGAACGCGCGCATAACGACGCACAAGCGGGACGCGGAAGCGGTACGGCGCGCGTCTTGCTTATTACGTGCGACATTAATGGAAAGTCCAATTAAAGCCGAATCGCGTTCCGACGTGAAATCCGAAAATCTGAAGCGTGACACGTGCTGTGTGTGCGAGAAGTTCGGATTTGCATGCGCATTGCTTTATCGATCGATAGTGCACACGAGCGGCTCACACAACCGAATGTCTCGCCGCTTATTTCTAACAGATTCGTTAAATGCCCGGTGACGTGTCGCTTAACGTTTTAAGTGCACAGTTGCCGACGCACAAGCGGAACGCTCTCGAACAAATTTGCTATCGTGCGAAAGGAGAGAAGAGATTAAAACACGTTTAATGTGCGGCTTGTTGCAGCGCAGTTGCAGCGCGCTATCAAAACAATGAGAGTTTACCTCAAAAAGATAAACTCATAAAAATATATCTATTTACGGCAATCTTCTCGCAATTAGCGGATATTTAATGAATATTGGAAAGAGCTCTTCGGTCTCTCGACCGAATCGCGCAAGGTTACATTGCAAACAAAGTATGCAAATTTGACGTATAAAACATACACGTTAAATGCAAAAGTTGGATCCGTTGAACGATAAAATGATATGCGCGACTCTGAAAAGTCACGCGACGTTTACGACCGCGATATAGAGACGTAAATTGTGCAACGACAAATGCACTTGCCGTCGTTACGTGATTTGCGGGTTGCATTTTATTTAATAGATGGGTTTTGCGAGATATACTTTTATCATTGCCTATTTTCTGTCTGTCGAGATCACAAAATATATAACATGTAATTTTATTACGATAATCGTCTATTACGCGGTATTCTTTTTTCATCAAACAGAATTGTTTTGTATTTCAGTTTCATGTAAAATGTCCTAATAAAAAAAGAATAGATTTCAATAATGAACATATATATTACTGACAGATTAAGTACTTGAGACTGACTAACTACGTTCGGCAAAATCGAAAAAGGGGGAACTGCGATACACCGACCAGATGGCCGGGAACCACTGCTTGCTCAGAGAATCGGTCCTTAACTCGCGACTGCGAATTACAGTTCGTATGGAATTCAAAGAGATCCGGGCACATAAATGAAACCCGGCCACGAACGATTACGAGACACGAGGGACGGAAGAGCACGACCGGTTCGGACAAATTGCCTCTCGATTTATGGCGACAGCCACGGGAGCTAGTCGTGTGGTGATACGAGTGTTCACGATTTGTGAGCTGCGCATGCGGGAAACACTCAGTGGTAAATACACGCGGATAGTTTACAAGAGAAAAAGAGAGAGAGAGAGAGAGAGAAATAAAAATCGGATTGCGTCGCGCCGAAGCAACATTCACCGAATAAAACTTCGACCAAAATTTCCTTTCTAATCTCATAAGCTCGCAAAACGTGCAATATCAATGAGTGCAATCACAACAGTTGAGGATTGAGAAATGATGAAAGGGTTTCTCGCGCTTTAAAAGTGTAAAACTCGCGATTACAGACATATCTAACTAACGTTAACGAATAATATGAAAAAAAAAAAAAAAACAAAACATTCTGCATAAGAGAGATAACAGCAGTTATGTTCTGCATATATATATATATATATACAAAGATAAATTATTTTATGTTATGTAATAAGAATACACGGCATTATATGATCATTCAAAATATAAAAAATACAGACTGATGAAACTGCAGAAACACATTTTTTCGCTCAATTCTACCGAGCTATTCCCGAGTTACGTGTTCGCAATCCATTGTATATAGTTAAGCGGCCAATTAAAACGATAAGAGTGCGTGACTAATTGAGGTGTCGATAATGAGTCAGTGAAGTTTCTTTTTCTTTTTTTTTTTTTTTTTTTGTTTTTGTCGCCTTTTCTTTCCGCTTACAAAATTGTAAGCCGAGCAAGCCGCGGCAAGTCGAACGATTATAGATGTTTCACTGCGCGATACCATCTGCGCGATATATATATATATATATATATAAATACCCCCAAGAGATTCTAATGAATTTCATTAGCGACAACTATGACGACGATTAAAGTCGTAAGGTTCTACACGTATCTAAGACATCGTCGTCGTTGTCGATAGCGCCTCGTGAACCACTGCGCACGTCTATCAAGGAATCGATTCCGCTTGGGCGACTCTAAGCACTTTAGGGACGCGAGAGAACTTGAAGTCGGCTCTTATCCGCAACTTAACTCACTCCTAACACGCGTCTTTGCGCTCGCAAGCAAGCTTCGCTCCAAAAGATCCCAGACGATGTTCGAGTTACCTTCAGTTCGCTAACATTCGCGTCTTCATCGATACGCCGGTTTTTTTGCACGTCCTCGCTCTTAGTTCTCAGTAGTTTTAGCGACAACAAATTGATCCACCATAACTTAGCTATATCGACGCTCAACGTTACACATTGAATTGCATATATGAAAAACAGAAAATTAAGAACGCGAAATATATGAAATAAAAATAAAATATATTAATCAGTTAATAAATGTAAATATGTTTAATTCTAATTTTCTTTAACTTTTGATCTTAATTAAAGTTTATCTGACCATTCGGTCTCTTATGATAATTAGTCATAAGCATCAAACTTTTAAAGAAGAAATTTTGACGAATCGCCAAGGTGTTTTATTCTTCAAAGCCGATGTTTCGATTAAAATGCTTAAGACAAACTTTGTCCTCATATAAGAATCAAAATTTTTGCGGACGTGAGGAACACGTTACAAAGTGACCACTCGAGTCAAGACTTCGTGAAGTTTTTTTTTTTTTTTTTTTTTTTTTTTTTTTTTTTTTTTTTTTTTTTTTTTTTTTTTTTTTTTTAAATAACGGCGCATCTTCGCGCACACTCTTTCAAAAAGAACTCGAACGCGAAGGGTTTCCTCTCTTGCTCCGGCGACTTTGACGATTCGTTGCTTCCGGATGAAGGGTCTCTCATGCCAAACGAGGTGTAAGCATCGAGGATATTCGCACGAATTATCGAACGGGCACGATAGAACGACGACAACGATGGAATTGATTTTCCATCTCTTCTATTTTGAACCATCTTCTTTGCTCTCTATCGACGATCCATTACATCATTCTCTTTATATCTTCTTTAATTGTGATCTCGCAGTCACTCATATAGCCTCATAGAAGATTGATCGTAAAACGTCTGCCATTTTTATATATTATATTTAATAAACTTCTCACATATATTTATGACGTGTGTTTCGTAAGTGATATATCAATATTTCCGCGCTATCGCGTCGTGACAATAATCTTTAAGAAAAAATCGGAAAAAACCGCAAGTGTGAACGCTCAATGGGCAACGTATTAAATGAATTTGAAAAAATATTTCAGTTTCCGCATTTTATTCGGATATAAACCTCATATTTTATCAAACGTGTGTGTCGATATGCGTTTTTCTTCTTATAAAGTGGTCTTTTCTTTCTTTAGTGTGAACCGTTTTGTATGCATTATGACACGCGCATCATAGCTGATGCAGCACGAGGATCGATATAATTCCGCACGTACAAACACGATTGGCAAGCACCCCGATTGATCAGGCGGACACGTGTAGTGCTCGAATCAGTGACGATCTATCGAACATCGGTTGCACCGATGGACAGCTGCCAATCGCGAATGTAGCAATTCCAGCTCGGTCGGCGCGACGGCATCGACACGGTGGAATTCCACTCGAGGAATCACGTGAGAATTCTGTCGCGCGGGAATTCGAGCGTTTTTTTTATATCGAAAAAAACTCTCTCCCTCTCTCATTTACTTGCTTGTTCGCTTGCTCGCTCGCTCGCTCATTCACTCACGCGCGCGCCTCTCTCGATTTCACGACACTGAATTTCCAGCTAGGTAAAGCTTTTCCACCGACATTCCCGGCATGCGAGGATCGATGGTGTGATCTCGGACTTCTTTGCTCGCGCGATCGTCTATCGGTATTAGAAAATTCGAGCCGCTCGCTTTTTTTGCTTCGTTTCGATCTTCTACAAATTCTTGGCTCAAAGCCACAACCTCTTCGTGGTTCTAAATTTATTAGATGAAGCGAACACGAGACTTTAACATTTAAGTAATTGCCCGACGATCGCATCGACGTTGTATAATCCTGATATATCGCGAGCCTGGAACGACAGAGATTTTAATAGACTATTTGACGAGTCTCACACAGAAGAAAAATGACACATCTATCTATCGTTTTTCAGTTATAATTTTTATCTACGTTGAGATACGTCGCGCTAGTAAATATCGATCTGAATATATGACTTGGTTTATCGCGCAGCTTGTTTTGACCGTATTAAAAATGAAATTTAATATAGAAAGAAAAACTACTCAAGCACAAAACTTCATGCATATAATCGTATATATATATACATATGCAAAAGTATTAATATTATTTGTTGTCGCACATTAAGTTTTTTAACAATTACATCATTTATGCATTATGGAATCTAGTTTTGTCCGCGTACCTTCGAGTAAAAAAATGCGCGAGCAATCGTGTACAATCGTGATCAAGATATTAGATGTATCTCAAGTCACGCTGACGTATTTTCCTCCGGTTTTCGCATGTCGAACTTCACTGCAAATTCGATTCTCAAAACTTATCGCGATCGATCGATCTTTCCTCTCCCGAGGAAGAAATGCTACATCATCTCTCTTGTCGGTTGCGCGGCTCCAGGCGATTCCTCGCCGTAAGGCGAAACGAGTGACATTCACGGTTAGGTCGAGGAATAGATTTGTGTGTATTCCAGATGATCGATTTGCCTCGTTGAATATTTTCCACGCTTTTCTGAGCATTCCGTGGCTTGTTCCGTCTACTCGCCGACTATTTGCCGTTTCTCGTGTGGCTGAAAAATGCGAATGGCGTAATCGACAAACACTCGCGGTTTCGGAAAGTTGCAACGACCGGCTGAAAATCAACATTTTTCCGTACACACCGCCTCCGTACACATTGTTTCCTTTCTATTCTTTGAACATGCAATTTCGACAAACTAGCGGTATAAAATCACAAAAAATATAAAGTTCCAATTTATCAATACATACATATAATTATTTTGTTTTTATCTTTAGGATTGTTTTATATCATTGCTTATTTAGCGCAAAGAAATTGATAAGTTTGTTAAAGTAATATCTCTTGTATTATTTTTAGTCTTTATTTATTATTGTTATCTCGCAAAAATTGGCGATATGTACTAAAGTTAAAATACAATAATTTTGATGCGATAAAATGCCGTTTAACTTAACAATTGTATATCGTAACGAGTGACCGAATCTGATAAACCGCATGTCAATGGCTTTTATATCTGGGACATAAAGTAATTCACTATTTTGCGCGGCTAAATAATACCGCGAAATTTGCAATAACATATTTGCGTTACATTTGGTTTTATGAAAGCTGTTGTTGAAAGCTATACATAAATTGCGGCTTTTGAAATAAATTACATCGGAATCTACAAAGCTTGGATAATTAGTAAAAATAAAAAAAAGCGTTTATTCACTGATATAAATTCTATTGATAACAATTGTAACGAATTGAAAATTGCTCTTTGTCGTGCACTCATTTGCATTGCACTTAATTTTTCTACGTATAATTATTTTCACAATTCTTATTAACTGTGTTCTCTTTTCATTTCAACATGTCGCCATCAATCTTCCAGTTGAAGCATGCATTTGTAAAGTGTATTTATTTTTTTTTCTTTTTTGTATTCAGATTTCAAAATTTGTGCGTAGGATTCAGCGTCAACATATTATGAGTGAGAATTAGCAAAAAGAAAAAAGAAAGCATTACGAATAGAAAGGAGAAAAATTTATTATTCTCTTTTTTTTGTAAAGCATTTCAATGATAACAAATTGAATAATTCAAAAACCGTATTTGTTCTTGACATAAAATATTTCGACGCACGAAACTTCCATTATAGGATTTTACATAAAAATACTTTTTCGTGCACGAAGGTAAAAAGTGGTTATAATTGCAATTTTTTAAGTATATACTTGTTGAAGATATTATTTATTTCACTTATAAAAAAAAGATATATTTTACAAATAAGTAGTAACGACAGAAAAGTCAATATATTTAAATAGTATAGTTATATATATTTATTTTTTAGAAAAATTTATTTCAGATTTACATATAAATCTCTCTATAGAGTCCACAAAATGAAAGAAAAAAATATATTATTACGCGAAGTTATATTAATTGTGCATGCGGATTGGTATCGATCGTAAAGCATTTGTCGTCAGTTTTGCCGCATGCTCTCTTCTAATTAATTCTATTTCGGCAAAGTGGTTTCTCATGTTTCTACGTGGTGCTTCTCTCGACGAGAGATGACATCTCAGTGCCGTGTGAAAAGCAGGAGCGGGCGAATGCGTGATATGACGTTCCATCCACTTTAACTCCTAATTACCGACGGCCGCGACGCAAACGCCCGCTGATTCGAACGCGAGTCAATTGCAGGCAAATCTATTGTATGCTAAACCGCTAATTGCCCGGATCGTCCCACCGTGCGATTTCGACGGAGCAGTCATGTGCTACGTCGTTCTGCTTTTTTTCTACTTTGGATTCTGACATTTTTTTTCTTTGCCGTGAACTTTAGACTTCTTTATTTAAGTAGCGAATAAATGTATATTTCTGGAGTATCGTAAACTTTAAGAATATTTTGTACGTTATATATTTCAGTATATTTTTCAATCTTTATTGCAATCATTGTTTCAATAAAACGACTATTTCATTATTTTTTTTCTATTTATAGGGGTAAACAGTACAGTTATTGGCCTCCCAACAGTAATTGGCCATGTATTAAAGAAGTAATAAATATAAATAAATACTATTATTATATTCTAAATTATAAACATTTTAATATTAATTAAGTTCTTCTGTTCCGAATAAAAGTAATATTATAGTATTTAAGAAGCTCAAAAACTCTTATTGTTATACGACAAACTTTGGCCAACCGGCCAATCACTGTTTTTAACATTATGAAAACCATGTAACAGTCATTGGCCTCTTATTTTGAGTTATAGATACAAATGTAAGTAGGTTTATTAGTTTTTAATGTGTTATAAATAAAATATTTATTACTATATCTTCATAAGTCAAAACAAAAAATTTATTATGTTAACTTTTATGTAAACAGATACTAACAGAACTCATATGGCCAATAACTGTCTATTTTGACTATAGGAAATATTTTATCAAATTTTGAATACTTTTTCAAATTTTCTAATAAATTTATTATTTTATTTGCAATTGTTATAGTTTGTCTGAGCTAGTAATACTGAAGATTTACTTCAAGTTATTAAATTTAATTTTATAATTAAATTTAATTTTATAATTAAATTTAATAACTTCAGATTTACTTCAAGAGTTATTAAATTTAATTTTATAATTCACTCTAGTGCAGTTTTCCTTAAGTGGCCAATCACTGTATCTCTTACCCCTATAGTGTGTTTACAATAAAAACTCGAAAAATTCAAGCAAAAATAATAAAAATACATAGTATTCTCATATTTAATTAAGATATACAAAAAAATGTTCATATTTGTTTCGACAGAAAGCAGGCAAAAATTTAATACAGTTATTTAACGTTCTATAAGTCATCGATTGTTCATATCTCATTTATCTCGGCTAATTTGCACAACAGCAATCACAACACCAATACTATCTCTGCGTAAACAGCTGTCGCAGCTGATAATAATTACAATCGCATTGCCTTGACGAACTGTGCGAGCTAAAGTAGTCCGGCGGCGAGCAAAGGGAGGCCAATATCGAGAGAAAGTACTCGTAACTCTCATGACGCGAGCCGTCCGTAACCGTTAACTCTCGCATCTCGGGTGATTGCGCAAGATCGCTGGAAGAGTGTAATGGCAGCTGTGCTGGTTGCAGCGATGATTGACGCTTTTTCTTTCTTCGTCATCGTCCTCCCCTCTCCCTCCTCGTTGTCGTCGCGAACCTCGAGTGCACCGTGTCAAGGCTATCGGAGGTCAACGACACTGCCGTGTTTCGCAGTCGTCACGTCCCGATGTTCTTCGATTCTGTGCTCGTCCTTTCTTATTATTATTGACCGAGAGAGCAGACAAAAGGGAAAGCAGAAACACGTCACGCTCGTCTGTCGAACTGTCAAATATCGTCACATAAAAATGTCTCTTCGAGAAATTGATATAATTCTTCAGGAATTTTACTGCGACAAGATACGCGCACGCTGACTACATGCGGCTCGTGTCTTGCATAAAGTTGAAGTATGATCTGAACTCTGACAGATGTGTGTGTGTATTTTTATTTATTATATTTAGAAAGATTATATTTACAATAAAATGTTTTTTTCGCGATATTGTTAAAACATTTAGTATTTTCGAGACAGTACTCCTTCTTCCGAAGGAGCGCAACATAAATGCATGCAGTTTGAAAGCGTCACGCCCATTAAACTCCGCCGTTAACTTAGATTATAAACTTCAAAAAAAGTTTCGACGCATCTAACTTCCTGACTTTTCATTTACGCGTTAAACTCGCGATGCGATATTGCCTACTCCATTGGAAAATATTGTTGTTTGCCTGAGAGACACTTTCGAGAGAAATAGCGCAACTTATTTAACTTTTCTTTTTTTCTTTTTTTTCTATAAAAGCGGATTGGTTTTCCGAACTAATGTAACCAAGGAAGTTGAGTCCGACTCTGTCCTTATATTTTCCGTAATACACACATTTGTTAAAGTTTAAAATACATTTACAAAAAAATTCAGTCTGTCTCTCTATACAATTTTGTCACGAAAAACAACTAGAACGAAAGAATGCTGAATTCCGTGCATACATGTATAATACAATAAGTGAATTCCCGAAGCATGCGATTTCCGTCCTGGACAGGATATTTCGCAACTCTTTTCGTTCTGAACCGGAGGGAAGCGGTTACGAGGAAATGCACTCACGGGCGCTCTCTCACTACGGATGGCAAGAGAAAAAAATAGGGGGCTGCGAAAGTATACAGACGAAAAGGTGTGAGTAAAAGCATGAGAGTTGACCTTTCGTCTTTTGCTTTGCGCGTGCAAGTCATGTTGACAAATACGAAAAGCAGGATATGTCGCAAGGATGTGACTAAGAAGACTTGTCGTGTAATCATTTTAGGAACTGATGACAGGATAACGCGAGCTTACATGATGTTATTATGGGAGGTAGTCACGTTGTCAAATATTGTTTTCTTTTATTTTAGAGTGAAATCAAAGATTTTTATCCGCGAGTATCGCGACTTTGCGTCTCGAGGTGAACGGTACATCGAAATGTGTTCATGTAATAACGCTGCAATTCCGCGATTACATTCAAAACACACACAGATATCAACATCAGCGTCAATTTATCATCGCATTTGCACAAACATTTATGAAAGATTGCTTGTGATATCCTTTCTATAATATTTAATGTAGAACAAGTTGAAAAAAAGTGTTATAAATGTTGCAGCTACATATAGGAACGTATCCGTACGCCAAAGAGAATTCGGAAATTGCAGTTTGTTGCAGATAATTAGGCGGCGATGTTGTAAATATTTTTTCACAACACAAGTTTGTTTGAATTTTATTTTCATTTATCTTGGCTACATATGTGGTAAAAAAAATACTCATAATAATAATTATCATGAAAATTTGCTTTGAGTAGAAAATCTTGGAAAGAGGAAACGATGGGAAAGATACTCATTACTCGGCGCTAATGACAGTTAGGTTGATTACAAGCCGCGAAGGGCGAGCGAAGACGGCCGTGTTATTAATGAAACGATGGTCCTTGCGGCTACATTTCGCACAAGTCTCCGTGATAGTGTCGCGACGTAACAAGACGTGTCCGATTTATCGTACACTTATAGCGCACGCTCTATCGAACAATTCAATTATTTTCCGCACTTTTAAGTGTTGCACAAAAAATCCCTCTCGTTTTCTTTGGTCATCTATTTATAAATCGTTTTTCGAAAAAAATATATTTGTTCTTTTTTGTATCATTAAAAAATAGATATTGGAAATATCCGTCGAACGTGACGCTTACCTTACGTTTAATTTGAGCATGAAGAATGTGTTACATGAATATTAAAACTTGTAAATTGTAGGTTTTTGTATTAAGACACGCATCTTCTTGTGTATATACATATATATATATATATGTGTGTAAATACACACACATACATTAAGGAGGAAAAAATATTAAAATGCATTCGCAATTTATGCGCAAGAGCATTTCTGAAAACTTACGTGCAAATTAGCATAAAAAACAAAAATAGTTTTTCTTACGTAAAATATGAACGGGTTTTGCATGCGAGCTTCGATTTACACGGTAATCTGCGGGAAAGCATTTCTTGCGCAAACGGAAAATCGTATCTTACTGTATAAAATATAGAATAAAAACGGGGGCGCGCACGAAATAACCTGCCGGGAAATGCGATCTGGCAACGTTGTTACGTAGCATTTAATGCAATGTCTGTGTAGTTTTAGATCCTATACGCTTGATTCACATAATTCTATATCTATTTACACACATCTGATTAAATGTAGATTTAACTTAAGCGAAGCTATGAAGAGGCTATTACTTCCCAGCGGAAAGATTTAGCCGGTGATAACGCCGTGTGAAACATTAATGTACATATTCTACTGATTAGAATCAAGTGTCGCGATTACGAGAACGTCGAGAGTCTTTTGTAATATGTATTTAATCATAAACTTGGCAATGTATTTTGCAAAATAGTTTGCCATTCGCTTAATATATTATAATATATTATTAATATTAAAAATTAGTTTAAACACAAACTATCTACTAAAGGATCGGATGATGTAGAATTTTAATATTTATTCTATACGTTTGATATTTATTTTTTGTACGTTAAAATGTTTCGTGCTTTTAGCTTTTTAATTTTGCAAATTTATGTTTAATGCATACACACAGATCGCAATGTATGACCAAATTTCTTCAGTGGCGTGAAAGAAGAGAATTAGCTTACTCGAACTTTCTTGCAGAATTTCTCATAAAATAATGCGGCAGGCGCTTCTTCTGCTGCATTCTAAAGAACTGAATGATCGATGATGCTTTACGCGCGTCGTAAAACTCACTTCAGATACCGCTTCCATGAAAAAATTAATTTCCATGTATGATAATCGATCTAATGTGTCGTTTCCGAACTAACGATTTTTCTTGCAACGCGGTACTTCGAGAAATCGCGACATTTTGAAAGAGACAGAGAGAGAAAGAGACAGAGAGAGAAAGAAAGAGAGAGAGAGAGAGAGAGAGAGAGAGAGAGAGAAAATTACGTAGCCCGATTTCTTGGCTATTTCTCCCGCAAATTCTGTCTGAATCCGTAGTTCTCGACTTTCTGGGCGTTGACTTTATAAATTAGAAAGGGTGTCGACTTAATAGACGATTACGAAACGAGAGTCACGAATTGAAACGGGAGAAGACGGTCGAAGGGTGCAACCAAAGAAGACGAGAAGAGGGTTGATTCTCTGAGTGGAGGACTCGCAATTAGCTTTATTAAGGATGAGTCGACAGCAAGTGAAACCTTCTAGGAAAACGGATCCGTTTTCCTGGACAGAGTTAGTCTAGTGAATATAAATGCGCTTGGCCAGTTTCAATAAATGCGATGAACTTCATTCATCGTAATATTATACATTGTGTACATAAATATTCGAGATCAAACAATTTGTTTACTACTTAATCCTCATAATTTAGATGAATATAATTTTGAATATTGTTTTATATGTATAAAAGTAGTAAAATTGAAAATGCAAATACACAATGCCATAATAATTTGCAGCAAGTAAAACTGAAAATCCGAAAAATTTGATTGGCTATTATGATACTTTTGGAACAACAATCGCGTTTTTGACGTTTGGATGCACAGATTAATATGAAGATGAGAAAAAATATTAATTAATTTAATAATTTCAAAATCAAAACATGGAAATCGACGATCGAAGTCATGCCGAGTAAGATTTATTAAAATATTTATCTGGCGTTAAGGAACGCACAGAAATTCATTCGTTCCAACACGTTCTTCCTTCGATCTATCATCTTACGGGAAGGAAATCTTTCCACGGGCAAGATCACGGTACCTACGCTATTTTTCATTGGTCAATAAAGTCTGAATTCTGAAGATAGATATAGAGACGTCATCGTAATCTTTCACGGGATATCGCGTACGTACGAGAATTCAAAAGAGGAGCTCGATTCATTTCAAAATAATCCAAAAAGGTGAACAGCGACACGTAATGCATATAAGAGTGAAAAATCTGTCAGTTTGAGAATTTGCAATTTTCTCTGCCGCAATCTTCGATAACATTGAAATAAAAATTTGTCAACTATTTTCTATTCTACTTTTGCAGTTATTATTATACATTAATATATTCCTAATACATTTCAAAAAAAATATCTACTTTATAAGTCGGCAGATAGCACTTGAATATTTTTTTTATTGCGTTTCGCCTATAAGTTGAAAAGAAATAATATAAGTTTTGTATATACAATTTGCACGAATAAGACTGAAACATGTAAAAGACAGTGTAGCGTCTCAAGAAACTTAACAAACTCCATTCGACTGATGTCAGTATATGACTCGAATCGCTTAACACACGTTAGAACAGCATAGCGATTATTGCTGTACATTAGAACGCTAAACGATCGAAAAGTCTTTTTTTCGCACGTTGTTATTACACAAAGAATATTCGATTAGACGTCCCGTGAGAATAAATTATTCGTCGGCGATAAATAACTGTCTTGTATGTTAAGAAGAACGTGTATAAATGATGCGAGCGGTCTTTGATAGCGATGGCATATAAGAAACCTCATTTTTACCGTTTTTTTTTTATCACTACATTTTTGCAAGAATAAAAAATGTGACGTGGGCGGCTACATGGGAATTAATGATGTGCGAGATGTCGCGATTTGAAGTGTACGTATTCTAAAGAGACATCTAACTTCTATCACCGGTATGTATCACTAGATGCTAATGTCTCATACTGTAAACATCTTTCTCAATAACCTATTCTGCGATCAAAGAACGACCTTGCGAGAACGACCCTGGACAACACGGGGAAAATTTCTAAAACATCGATTACGCATTCTCGTGGAAATAATTCAAACGAAAAATTCAAAACTGCTTTTTTCTCGAATAAACAACGAGAAATTTCGGAGAGAAAGTTACATTTGGAAAGATATACCAATAGAAGAATTAAATCGGTGTAATTTCTCATATTGTTACACTGCGCACAAAGAATACAATTTATAGTAACAATTTTTTTTATATTGCGAGAGCGTCGAATTCGAGAGACACTTTGTGGGCATTTTCTACAATATGAGATTGCAGACCGACGCAGTCATGACGCAAGTCCGTCCGCTGCTAGGACGAGCGCGCATGCACGCACGCTTTCGATCGCGCAGCATATCCGGTGTGTTACGAGTGCGAGCCTCCGCAAACTCGTCACGCTCAATTTACGGTATCGATCGATCGGGCGGACGAACCGACCGATCGACCGACCGACCGACCGAACAACCGACCGACGAAACAGCGTTGTAAAGCAAGATATTCGGAAATGCACACCGAGATATTTGCCGTGCATGCAAGTAGCTTTACGTAGCAAAACGCTTGCGTTTATGTGCTTGCGTTTACGACGACTTCGTAGTCCCATCGGACTTTGACTTGACAACTCGAATGTCGCTCTTTGCACGGCCATCGTAGAATCGAGCGGCTTTCCACATTGCAGGATTCGCCAAAATTCTCTAGTTGCTCGCTGGCAGCAAATTTCGCGCTCTCACAAAATCCGCTCGGTTTCAATTGTCAGAAAAATAACACGTTAGAAAAATACAATTATTTCTCTCGTATTAATGACAGATATAATGTAACTCTCATTTTTAACTTTTTTTTTATGTAAAATAATCAATATGAGTTTCACACAATTCTTAAAAATATTTCTTAAATTGTACCTTACTTCATCTAAATTTTAAGTTACAATGACAGTTAAAAATTAAATGTTTTGTCTTTTGACAAATAAAAAAGCACTATTTTTTCTAACTAACCGAAAATCAATTTATCAGACTTTTACGCGTTTTTTGTGACTGTAGGAACTAATAAAAACAAATGGATCCGATTTACTAGATTTTTTCTGTAAATACTATTTTTAACAGTGCCGAGGCTTTAATTTTTTCCTCGTCGCTGACATCGCGGATTTTAACTTTTGTCTATGCAAAATCGACCGACGAAACATTGGCTGAGGGCCTCGCAAGGTATCGGGCCGAAAACATGGCGGACTGTGATTTACACGGCAAAACGCAGGTTACAAATCGGATTTGTTATTTTTTTTTTTGCCGCGACCCGCACGGATTTGAGTATCGCAGCTCAGCGCGGTTGTTACCCTTTGCAAAAAGCATCCCCCGTCCGTCGATTCAGGAATTTCAATGTAGAATCTGATCTTCCGCTCCAATAAGCGCCGCGGAACGAGATAACTCGATCTGTGGAATATCACGGAAAAATTCTACGCTGTCTCTCTTTCTCTCTCGAAGAACATGGCGGACGAACGAGTACGGAGGCTAGTGGTGCATTTTTTTTATCGTCGCGCCGGTCGCGCGCACAAAGCGAATTGGAAAAACGACGAAATCAGTCCGGGACTGTTACGCGTGAGATCACGTATGCAGAATAGCTTTCTTCAGAATTCTATTTTTTTTTTTTTTTTTTTTCTACATTTGCTTTTACAAACGGGAGAAAGATTCCGCAGCTAGTTCATCTTGATTATAAAAACCCGTTTTCTAACGAGAAAATTATAACGGAGATGATCCATTAATATAATTTTCACAGAATATTGCGTCGTCTTTTTAGATTTTCATTTAAGATTACAAGTTTCATTTTGCACTTTCTTTAAATAATATAGAAAATTATTATTATTATTTAAAAAGAAAAGTTTTGTTACATTGTTCTACATAACGAATTGCTTTACACGTGCGTTCTTTACATGTGATCTTTAGAATCTGTTTTCAGATTGATTGTTCCGATTGAAAATTTAATTTACGTCCTTATTTTATTGTGTGATAATTAATATCTAAAAATGAAAATCTCGCGGCAAATCCCATTTCTTTTCTTACAGGATTTTACCAGAAAAAGAAACAATTGTCTACGCTCATCGAGAAATTTTGCGGCAAGTGCTCCGCTTTTAATGCAAAATAAACAGGGGAAAGTAGAGCACACATTGTACAAAAAAAGCGGCACATTAACACAAGAAATACACGCGTGTTCCACGCTGTAATTCGCGAATGCAACCCTCGGAAGAATTACGCGATTCCGTTTCTCCATGTTTTGTTTTCGCTCTTCGCTATCTTTGTTCCGCGTTTTCTTGTCGGCTTTCCCTCATTTCGCGCGATTCGTAAGAGGGAAGGGCACTTTCTCATTTACACATAAACGCGTTTCTCGCATTTCTAATGGGAACCGTGGCTCAAAGAAGATAACGGAAGACGGCCGAGAACTTTTATTCCTCCCTTTTTGACTTGATGGTATATGCCTGTATCATCAAGTCAAAAATAGAAGACAGCAGGAGACAGCTGTTGATGAGTGAGTACACTTTGTTCTCGATTTTTTTACACGGAAATGAGTCGAGTTATACTTTATTATGAAAGTTTTTATCAATTTTTTGTGTTAGTCACTATACTCTCTCTCTCTTTACGTTAGTAGTCAATAATTAGAGGATATATTATAATAATGGCGTTATATTTTGTAACATTTACGCAGAAGGCGTTATAGTCCACTTTTTTTATTATAGTGGAAAGCAATGTTTCTTAAATAGAGTCAATTACTGCAACGCACAACAACCTCAGATAAGTCTTTTTCGAATACATAAATGTGCCGGAATTCCAGTCTGCGGAAATGCTTGCTTGTCTTGAAAACCGCACTTACCGCTACTGAAAGACAAACAAAAAACATCATAATGGCGGCGCAATTGGCGGGGAGGAGCGCTCCCGGATGTATCGCGACTTCTCTTCGGCGTTTCGCGCTCTCGCTGTTGCATTTACAAGCGTAAATCCCCCGTTCGCTGAGCGTAAATTCTGCATTTACCGGCGTCGCAACGACATGGCAGTGCCAGTCGCCGGCAATACGAAGCAACTAATTATAATCCCAAAAGTTGCACGGTTACGTGCGCAGCTTTCCGAACGCCGCTCGGCCTCGCTTGACGAGAACTTTTCTACTCGATTCTCGCTCCCTTCTCCCCTTCTCTCTCTCTCTCTCTCTCTCTCTCTCTCTCTCTCTCTCTTTCTCTCTCTTTTCCACCATCTCCGGCTTTTCCCAGCTCACCCGCTCGATTTTCCCGGGCCATAATTAGAGCTCGAGTTGCCGCCGCCATCGTCGCTGTTGGGACAGTCTTTGTACGAATGATATTGATGTGGCTGATACGCTTCTTCTTTCTTTCTTTCTCTCTCTTTCTCTCTCTCTCTTTCAAAGTTTTACAAGTGAATAAAGAAGCTTATCAGCGGAAGTTTCAAACGATGCAGCGCAACGTTGCAATCGTGATTACAAACTCCGGAAAGCGGAGTTATATGCAGTCGGCCGATCGCGATCATATCTGAGAAGTGTTTTGCTTTTGGTGATAATTAAGCATTCACGACGATAATGGACTGAAACAATTACCTGTCGCTACTGTGACGATAATCGCTTCCGGCTGATAATCGCTTCTACGAAAAATCCCGGAGAAACTGCTAACACAGCTCTTTATAACCGAGAAAATCGTCGATTGCTCAAAATTGCAACAATATAAAATAATGATGAAATTTCTACTCTGACTTGATTTGATGGAGTCTACATATATATATCATATAGATTAGAAAATATATTACAACGATCATATAAATTGATTACGTACTACATGATTTTTTAGATTATCACGTTGAAAGTTAAAGTGACTGTCAAGTTTTCCATTTAAATATTATACAATTCAGAAAATAAATAATCATGTGAAATAAAAAATTATCGTATTATAATCGGTTTTACAAATTTTTAATTAATTTAAATCAAATTGGAAATACCTATGATTGTGTAAATTAACTCAAAAAAAAAAAAAAAAAAAAGCGACGAGTTTTACATTTAAACTTTCGTGTTATACTTGACGTAATATAAATAATCAATAGCGCGGGGACGCAATTAATTATCGCCTCTTCATAACGGTAATGTATTCCCAGCGGTGCGGCTGATCAGGTGGAACAACCCCCGTATTTGCGAAACTCCCATTCGTACCGTCTATCACGCGAGTTATTCGCATATATTCGCGCCGCGCACCGGTTCAACCCCTACGCGCAGTTTTAATCGCGGCCGAACTTGTTACATATCCGTTACGAGCTACGCGACCCGGTGAGTTTGTGAGCGAACTTTGGAATTTCACGAAAATTGAATCCGCTTGTAGAGCTCAGGTCTGTCGACTGGCGACGATTCTCTTGTCACACGAGTTTGATTCTGGTCCGAAGCGGATGACACTCAAGACAGATTCCTATATAAGTTGTAATTTTCAACACCTGTGTGTCATTTCATATCGAGCAAACATATGTACAAATCATCTGTTTTTTGAATGCAGATAGTTAAACGCTTAACAAATAATAACTTATATAATATGTTACATCTCAAATGGAATATATCAATAAGGAAAATGTTGAAAATTCTCTTTCTTACAAAGAAGTGCACTTATTTTGAAATTTTTTAAAATTTGTTTTTCCATATTGCATTATTTATATGTGTATCTACATATCAAAAAACTTGTGTAAAGAAAAGTATGCAAAAGAACAGAAGTTTATTTCGTGATGGTTTTCACAAAAACTTAGCTACTTTATTTTACTCCTTCCCTCTACGCACCCGCGCGCGTTCACACGCACACACCGCACACGCATACACGCACGCACGCACGCACGCACACACAGAGAGAGTCTTCGAATACAACTGGAAAAACCTGTACGCAAACTATAGAATTTGCGATCCCAGAATGCTCAGCATGAGTAAATTCAAATTCTTTTCAGCGAAGAGATTTGTAAAAAAGCATGGGAGTGGCAAGCGAAAGCGCGGAAGAAGCGGAAGAAGTAAGAGTGGAAGAAGCACAGGGCAGTCGTCGTCGTTGGTGCAAACGATGGCGAACGAGGAGGTTGCCGAGCGGGTTGGGGGATGTTGGAGAGGAATGAAAAGTTCGAAATAAAACGATAACGAGCACGTCGCACGCCGCGGTAAGCTCGCCAGTAGAAACCGTCTGCTTATTACGTCACGCTGAACGTAGTTACTAATTAGTTACATTCAAAGCACCGCGCGAGCGAGTACGCCTGCTTGGAGAGATGGCGGACGGGTGGCTCACTCCCCTCCGGTGAATTTGTTTTCCCGCTGGGTAAAAAGAGACATAATGGAAAAGAGAGAGAGAGAGAGAGAGAGAGAGAGAGAGAGAGAGAGAGAATGAATGAGTGAGTGAGTAAGACGTTTCATACGCAAAAGCGAGAAAGATGAACGCTATGAAGAACACAGTGAGAAAAAAGAAGGCTGCGGAAGAAACGCTAGAAAAAGATAGGCGGTTGGATGCCAGGGATGGAAGAGGCTGAAGCAAACGAGCCGTCCTTCACTCCTGTGTAAGGTAGGTGGGTAGTTGAACGCGGTCTCTCTCATCTCCTCCCTGTTTGTCGTACTTTCGGTCTCCACGGTCCCCTTTTCTCTTTTTCGTTTTTTTCTTTCTTTTCTATTTTACTCTCCTCTTTCCCTTCCTTTCTCTTTCTGTTTTTCGACTCTTTCCTTCTCATCTTCTCTCTCGCTTCTGTCCTGTTACACTCAGCACTCGCAACCCTTTTATTTTGCGATCTCGTTTCCGTGGTAGCGTTTCTTTTTTTCCTTTCGACCTGTATACTCAGCCGTTCCCTTTCTCTTCGCCAACCTCGCCCCTATTTCGCTCTTTACGCGCGCGCGTTTTTCCGACTTCTCCTGCTTTCCGTTCCGACCGCCTGCGTATCCACTGCGAAATCGATTGACCGAAACATGTTCCGGAGTGGCCGGAACGAATGAGAAGGCAACTGAAGGAAATAGAAGTTAAACGGAATGTACGCAACCAAGATGATTTAAAAGAATGTCGCAAGAAAAGAGGATGCACCAAGTATAACGGCCCTGTTAAATTCGTTAGTTTTTCATAGATTCCTTTTCTGGTATCATGTTGTCATTTTTGTTTTCTCGATGTATTCTTCCTTTTCTGAACAATCTTAAAAATATGGTTTTTATTGCGTAAAGAATAAAAGATAAAAATGCGTGTGGTATATATGTATATAATATATATATATATATATGTTAGCGTCAAAACCCGAAGTCGGGCAGTTTTAGGATTGACTGGTCAATGCCCGAAAAATCTAACCTAACCCTAACCTAACCCTAACCTTTTTTCGGGAATTGACCAGTCAATCCTAAAACTGCCCGGACTTCGGGTTTTGACGCTAACATATATATATACACATATATACATGTGTGTGTATGTGTGTATAACATAAATTTTACATAGATATTAGAAGAAAATTTTCAGTTTTTAATATGATGTACATTTATTTTTAGTACAATACATTATTTTGTGTATACATAGAAATATGATTAAAAATCCAACAAGAAATATATATTGGTGCTCATTATGTCAAGATCAAAATTAGTTCTTGTAAAAGACATTATTGTTAATAATCAGATTTCGGCAAATCATTTAAGTTTTTCGAAAATAATGAAAAAAATCTTTATTACTGGAGCTAATGAGATCGATATATAAATTGTAGTCTAGTGTCTATAATAAACAAAATTTCTTTAATAGCCGATTATTTGTTATTACTTTATATTATTTGTCATTATTTTCATAATATCCATTACCATTAATGCTATTAAATATTGTGATAAAAGTTACTTTTTGTACAATATAATCGTATTTCTTATATGATGATTGAAAAAGAATCAGAAACATAAGAAATTTGCATTTTATCTTACTTTATCTTGTTAAATACAAATAATGAATACTTTATTGTACTTATGAATATATTTTTAAAAGTAGGAGTGTCTATTTAAAGAGAACAAAGGAAAGAAATAATATGTACATAAAAGTATTTGATACCATTTTACATATTAGAAAAATAGTTTTTTAAATATTTTTATTGCAAATTAATTGTTATAACATATTTGTATGTATTGATAATAATATGCATAAAAGTTAATTAAAAAATGTAAGCCATATACACCATTATAAGTCTTCTGAAAAAATCGTTACTGATTTAATCAGTTTTAGCCAGCTTCTCTATGTCTGAAAACAATAAAAGAAAGCTTTATTATAGCGGATTAAAATGATTTACGATCAATCAAATCAATATAATTTTGACTTATTCAATTTTTAACGTGTAATAAGCAAAATTTTTTCATTATTAAATTATTATTAATTATTTTTTATCAACATTGTCATATGCATTACTACTATTATAACTGATACAAAATTCCATGTTTTATATAATACTATCTTTAAGAGAATGCTGGACCGTTTTGTTTTACCGGCACTTCTTATTTTAGAAATCATTCTGCACTCATTGATCGGAATGAAAAATGCTTCTCCAGAATTAAAGAGAATATGCTTTAAAAAAATAAATAGAAGAGAAATATTTAAGAAAAACAAAAAAATTTTTGGATTATTACGACACAGTCCACATTTTCACTTTATATACAAAATTGGCAGTATAAATAAAAAAAACGCTTTGCTATCCACTTCTAGAGACATAGACGAATATTTTAAGTGCTTTAGAAAAGTATTTTGAAGCTTGTAAAAAACGACAGATCAAAAATAAGATTGATGCAATTTTAGAAGAAGCGCCAAAGAGACATATACGTCTATCCTTGTCTCTCTTATGTCATCTATCTTTGTTTTGGTTCGACTCAGTTCCGAGAGATGGCACCACTTACCCGATAGCGTAGCTGCTGAGTGACAGCTCATCGGACTTTTGCCGACGATCTAGCATTCTCTTAACTCTTATATGATCGTTTTGCCATTAAAATAATCAGCAACATGAGACATTCACATTTTGAATCTTACTTTATCCATGGCACACGCAAGTACCACTTTTGCATTTTCCTCCTTTTCTTCCCTCTTGTTTGCATACCGTATTACAAAGGTTATCACCACCGATCGAACATGTCCATCCATATGTTTCACCTGCCTCTAGATCAGAGGCTTTATTTTGCAAGGTTTCTTCAAGAACGGAAATAATACATTTTTTATTTTATAAGACATTTATAGAAAAAAAAATTAATATTACATGTTGAAATCGATTTAAAATAACTGTATATGTGCAACAATATTTAAAAATTTATTGTAACAGTTTCACACGTATTAAGAGGGTACTGGAGCCCGGCCTGTAAACTGGATAGAGACCTGTAAACCGACGTTTTAAAAACCTAAATTTCTTTAATTTTTAAGTTTCTTTACTGCATTACATAAAAAGTGCTTCTATAGAAGCAAATACATATAAACAACTATTTAGTGCTTTTGAAAATAGATATATAATGCCTCTTGAAACTCTTTTTCATTCATAATGATAGCATATGATAACTTATACTGTCATCACACTAAGACGTTGTTCTCATCAATTAGATAGTCATATCATAATCTGAATGTCTCATTAGATTCGTTTTTGTCGTACTTGTGGCGCTTGTTCATTGTAAATATGTACATAAGCTTAGAAATAATTCTACATATATGAATATATAGTGAGGTTATAGAAGGAAACTGTATAAGAAAAAATTTATGCTGAATTTTGACATTCCAAAGAACAAGCGCTAATCCTCAGCACTATTTATTTATTTCTGTAGAAGCATTTTAGATCTGATGCAGTAAATACGACTCCAAAGGACTTAGGAGAAACGTCGGTTTACAGGTCTCTATAGTCGGTATCCAGTACCCTCTTAAGAAGTAGCAATAGTAATCATTAGTATTGCATAAATTAAAAAAAAAACATATATATACACATACATATTAAATATATATGTAAAAAGTAT
Source organism: Pseudomyrmex gracilis (assembly GCF_002006095.1). Taxonomy (NCBI): domain Eukaryota; kingdom Metazoa; phylum Arthropoda; class Insecta; order Hymenoptera; family Formicidae; genus Pseudomyrmex; species Pseudomyrmex gracilis. The sequence goes on along the minus strand of NW_018020785.1, from coordinate 11,835 downwards.
TTAAAACTGTACATGTAGTACATAGAAATATATGCATATACACACGCGCGTTTTCTCTTACAACTACTTAAATATTTAATTCAAACATTTTTTCTATTTTGGTAATACTGTCAAATGATGACAAAGTCTAAAGGTGTTTGATTTCTCTTTAGTTTTTCGAACGCATGTAGAAACTTACCTTCGACTGGAAGTGCAGTAGCAACTGCAACCAGAATCAAAAGAGCGAATATGTAGAACTTCATTTTAAAAAGGCTGAGAGTACTGTTTAGCAAACTTTATGAGTCTAATGCTCATAACATTTGTGCCATGCTTTATATACTATCTAAAGTGATTAATACATGTGACCTTGCTTACTGTTTATGTATGTGCAAATGGGAAGTTCTTTTATTATTTAATATTTAATTAATGATTATGTCAGCAAGAAAAAATAAGAGCGCGAATAATATTTACTTATTAAAGCCTGCCACATGTGTCACCTGTGTTACAAACAAAAAACAGAAGTTACACAATGTGATAGTTAATAATTATTTTCAGCCAGTGACTTTTAACTCCTTGCAGTGTGATTTAAAATGGCAACGATGTGTGTCACTGTCGATGAGAGAGTTGCTCATGCATTGGCGTCTCGCTCGTTTTTTTTCTCTTTCTTATCTCTAATTCTTAAAATCACGAGTCTGATACGGTTCTCAGTTTGGATCTCGAAAGCATATAACGTCTTTCACACGTTGTTATGTTAGTTCAAGAGATTAATGTCCTAGATCTGTTACGCCGATCTGTTTTATTTAATTCAAAAGATTTAAAATGAGAAAGAGAAATTATATAAAAGAAGACATTAATTAATACGCAAAATTAATAATAAAACAAAAGTTCTTCGCGTGATTACCATCTATTAATATACAAATATACAATTAATACGCGTGCATCCGTGAAATTTATTTGTCTTTTTCAAAGAAGAAATGTCTTCAAACAAAATAAAATTAACTTGGTATCAACTTTTTGTAAGCTAGTTTAAAAGCAGTACGAGGATCGAGGTTGCATTGATGGTTGATATTAATAACGATAACAGGCATGTTGTTAGAAGTAGTCTGAGTAGTGCCTGTACCGTGGAAATGGTCGGTTTAGAAGTAACGCGCGGCTGCGCTGGTTCGGAACGCCGTATTAACGCCCGGAAAATCGGATTATGTCGTGACCTACAGTACCGCCTGTCTACTAACTCCTGCATTAGCCTCCCTTCGAGCAAATTGCGTTTATCCTGTTGCGAGAACGAGACATCGATCGGCCCTCTCTCTCTCTCTCTCTCTCTCTCTCTCTCTCTCTCTCTCTCTCTCTCTCT
>NW_018020785.1:2666-10495 GCF_002006095.1 Pseudomyrmex gracilis | reverse complement strand
TCTCTCTCTCTCTCTCTCTCTCTCTCTCTCTCTCTCTCTCTCTCTCTCTCTTTTTCTCGTCCTCTCTTCCACATAGTCTGAGACATTATCACGGAGAAGTAAATTGCTAATTCCCGAGTCGTGCAGACTAATAGCGGGAAATCAGCGCGTCGACATCGATAATAATAATTTTGCGAGGATTTAGTATAGACTTTAAAATTATTGTCGTGTTGCTAAATACTTGACTGTTTTTATTCGCCTCCGTCTGTTATACAGCTGTCCAATACTCGCGCGGTTTTTATACGAATATTGTGCTTACAGTACTTGCATGTTTTTATGGCGGAAATATCGACGATAGGAATTCCCTAAGTACCGGTAATACCGCTAAAATAGAAAGCGAGGAGAGCGTCTTAATGCACCCAAGAAGGAAGATTGCGTGGCTTTTGAAGTTAACAACGACGTCACTTTACCGAGTGCTTTCGTTCTCGTGATCAATAATTTCAATAAAAAATGTGGCCGTGTGAATGAGGAGCAAGCTAAATAAAAAAAACTGTACAAAGAAGCAGAAATAAATGATTCGATTAAGACCTTTGCAGATCAAGAACGCATTCTAATTGTTATATCTATATGTTTTTGAAAAACTGCTTCTTTACACAAAAAATCGATCTCAATATGTCATATATATATATACCTAGATAATTATCTTTTTTGGAAATAAATTTGTAAAATCGCTCGATTTTGCGATTGCATCTCGCAATAAAACGAGAAATGTATAGCAGACTTCCTTTCATAAAGCAAACGATGAGATAAAATTATATGAAATATAATTATATTACATGAAATATATTATCATTTATATATTTCATATAAATGATAAAATTCATTTATATCATGGGGAAAAACCCCATAATATAAATGATATTTTGTAATACAATAAATTTGATTCCAATGCAAATTATCGGCGTTGTGATCGAAAGCGTCGTATGATTCGATAGTCAAATGGAAAGCGCGTGAAGGTTGCGGGTGATAGAGAGGTAGGGATTTCATTTGTTTATATGAGTCTTATTTTGTAATAGCGACGCAGCCATGGGACCTTTTGCAATCGCACCACCTTTGCATGTTTTCATTGAAGTAACAGGTGCAATCGCATTTACTTTGACGTTCAAGGCTTCCGATCCGGTCGCGGATAATACCTAGCGCTACCTAATGAGTATATAAATCGAAGAATCGGCTTGCAAAATTAATTTCGTTACATTGGCGGAGGACACTCAAAAAAGTATGATCCTTTCAATGAAAATAAGTTTTACATAAACAATGAGATAATCACTGGTGCGTTACATATTTACATCCAACAATATCTAATTTCAAAATAACTCTTACTACTCTACGCGCAAACTGTAATATCAATAAAATTTATTACAAATAAATGATATATCGTATTGATACTTCAAAATAGCTTCTGATTGTTTTTTTTTTTTTTACTTTGTCGCATATTTCACGATGCAAATGCGCTCTTGGTATTTAGTAAGTGCGTCTTTACGGAGTCGCGCTTACTGTAATGTATTTTGTTTATCAGATCAGCGCATTATATAGGTAAAAACAACAATTAATATTAATTTTCGTTGCACTATTAGTTAAGTGGTCAAATAGTTAATGAGTATAATGTGTATCGATTCTTAATGCAATAAATTTTTAGCATGCGAGTAGTTTAATTTGTTTGTTTAACTGACACGGTTTGCTTGATATTTATTTTATATTGATATACGATGCGTATGTGATCTTGCCGTTCGAAATTTTACGAGTTTCTCTCGCTTCCGAATTTTTGGATGTTGCATTCGTTACCCAGAAAATCAAAACTATTTTAAAATACGTGAAATAAAAACTCACTTGCAATAAATTTATCATTAAGTTTTTTTCTAGTTTGCATTTTAACGAAATATGTAGATTAAAGTTACACATCGCGAAGATACATCTTAATTTTCTATCGAAAAACTTATAATTAATTAAATATAAATAAATTAAACGTTTACAAACGCGTATTAATTTTTAATATTGTTTTAAATGCAAATACGTTAGTATTGCAAATAACATGTTTGTTCGCAAGATACAATGCATAATGGATGATAATAGATGTGTGCAAGTGGAATAAATTGAATATTGTTGTGAAAATATATATATATACTTTATATACATTCGTAGTTTTAACTTTTATGAAAATTGATTTTTTTTTTTCAAATGGCACTTACATCTTATATTGATTAACATGTCTGAAATAGGTTTAAAAACACCAATCTACACGCGTTAATGGTTTTAAGTAAACGGCGCAAAGTTTACCTGATTGAAGTCGACTTATATTTCTTTCCCCAGTTTTACATTGCAATCATGTTTAAATTACGCACTCTTAACGTCACAACTAATAACATTGGGTACAAAAATTGTGGCCACATGGAATCCGTGGTAAGTCATGATGTAAGAAAAAGCTTACATTTAATATAGACTGAAAAAATTTTTCTCGGAATATGTGCCAAGATGATTTGTAGATTTTTCAATAAATTTACGATTTTGAAGGCAATCTTTGATACTCTGATGTGTGTTTCATTTGTGAGGCACAATTTTCAACAACATCTTAGATTTTTTGTTGTTGTGTTTGCTACAACTTCAGTACCTCAGTTAGTCAATTAACTTAACGGCGCGTATGTACTATTGTTAACTTTATGAAAATTAATATTTTGCAAAAATGGAGGGACAAGTTTTTCAGCGACCATCATTTTTTACGGTTTACATGGCACATGATCGACCTCCAGGGAAAAGATGTATGAATGCAAGAACTAACTTTTTCATTTATTACGAAAGCTGTGTTATATAACACGACGCAGGTACAAAGTTATTAAGAGTGAAACACAAATTCGAAAGGAACAAAATAAATTTTATGATATATTCTATATTTTTACCGACTTGGTATACTTTTAAACGCCAGCAATCACACAAACGCTCTGCATTCTTATACATAGTTATTACTAGAAAGTATACGAAGAAAAAATATGTCTTGTGTGAAAAACAACTCAGATTTATCAATATTAAAAAGTCCATCAAAAGTTAAAACTACGGTGGATTTGCCCATATATGTATATTACTTGTACATTGTATAAGATCGGTAGTTTTCAAACATTGAAATGTTGTCTATATATGGTAAATTGATCCGTATTAGCGAAATTTCGTCCAAAAGCATTTACGAGTGCGTCCGCTACAAGTGGCGTTTCACGTTTAAATAGCGGCTGAATGACGAATGCTCGTATGCAGGAAATTTCCAACGAGTGGACAACATGGAGCAGTCTTTCTCTCGTCAGAGATGAGAGAAATGCCTAAGGGGAACGAAGACGCGGAAAGAGAGATGGGAGAGAACGAGAGGAGGATATGAATGATGAGTCCGATTTTTAATGAAAGCCGCGTCGCGCCGAGAAAGAAGAAGAGTGCGTGTGGTGGCCGCGTTTGTTTCTGAAGGACTCTTCAGGCCGCAGAATCATCCAGTTACACTCTTAGGGATGAGGGAGAAAAATCCTAATAATCGCTAGTCGAAAAATATCACCGGTAAATTCCCTCGACCGTTTAATTGCGCGCCGAAGCACAAAGTATATTGGTTTCCACGATCGCATTTTCCTACTTTTCTTTCTATATCAACCATCCCTATCAGCCTTTTTTCTTTTGTGGCAATTTTTGTTGAAATCTATGGTATACAGAGATATATCTCGTCTAGAATGTAATAATCTTTAATAATCTTTATTAATCTCTTCGAGATTTATTAAACTTCCGGCAGTTATTGTGCATAACTTTTGTTCTTAGCATTTGCAAAAACTTGTTTTTTTCTACAACACTTGTTGTTTATTTTCGGTAAAGCTGATTCATACATACATATCTGTCATATCTTCCAATGTGTTATACATGTATATGATATGTTTGAAGATAAGCAAGCACATATAATTTTTAAATTACATGAGTACAAAAAAGATACGATGTGTGAACACTTGTACAATCAACACGTGTGTGTGTTTTTTTGTCATATACTATTGATTACGTAATGTAAAAGAAATAACAAGACTATTTTTAAACGATAAAAGTATCTACTCACTATATTGTTGCATTGTGTTACATAAATAAATATAAATATTGTTGAAACAATTTTCAATTAAAAACAAATTTAAGGAACATATTACAAGTAATATATCTAATTACCAACGAGTAACAATATTTATAATTAAGACTACATTCTGTGTAAAACAATAAAGGCAAAGCATACATAGCACAGTGTAATACACTTGGCCTTAAATACAATCAAGACGTTAATTGTACAAAACACGAATGATTGATACAAATATTACCTGTATTTAATTAATCTCTTATAGCTTTACGGAAATCTGATTTTTCATTTGATACGATTACATATTACAGATTGCATGGAAATATCCATTATTCGCAAACCGTGCGTGATACATAACACACCGTCGAATAATTCAGCGTTAAACGTAAAATCAAATATTTGTCACGAAAATTTCACGCTCGACGTCGTCCGATCATCAGAAGTTGTAATTTCCACATGTTATTTGCGGCATACTGACCATCTGTGTTTATTGATGTCGCGTGTAAATGTGATACAGTATTTATTTTTGTAATATATAACAATTAAGAAACTGTTGTAGAAAAACTATCTTAAAAGTTTATTATCCAAACTTTAATGGCAAGATAGTTTTTTACATGACACAAATGTTTCTCTTCAGATTTTTACAATAATCTCCTTGTTCTCCACTATATTATAAAATTCTTATTATTATATAAACAAAGAATTAACAATATATTATTTCATTCAATCTCACGATTGAAGAAAAAAAGATTAAAATCTGCAAGTATAATATTTAGTTTTAATTTCAATATAACCAAAATCCCGCACTTTCTTTAGCTAAAAATAGGATTTGCAAACTTTTTTTAGTTTTTTTACATTCTTCTCGATTTTCTATAGTTTTACTTAGAATAAAAGCCCCAAATTTCTTCTTTAAGTTTTTTGTTTCTTGTATTCAGAATGTAATGAATGCCTCGACTTGAAAAAATTTGTATGCGTGGCTCAATCTCTCTAGTATGAATTCCATAATTTTTGGTCCTAAAAACTTCATATAAAAAAAAAAATAAATAAATAAAATGTGAGAACATGCATTTTTTATGTTTGAAAAAAGGATATTTCTAATTTCTAATTTCGTTTCTTTTTGATTTCTATAAAAAAGTTCTATATCTATAAGATATCTATAAAATCTAAATATCTATAAAAAAGTTAAAGTTTGTCAGTGTGATTTATTTAAATGTATTTCAGAAGCGTTTTTATCTATAAAAATATGATTTTACAAGCAAAAAGTAAAAAAATGCGAGTAAAATACAGTTCATAGTTTTTTATTGTTAATATTTAGGTAACATTTCTTTTTTTTTAGTGCATTTTATCCACATAAAACTGCAAATTTCGAAGTTACTTCACTGTTTATATTTAATTTGATCAAATTTATAAGAATCACCATTCATCACATATATCACACGGTAAGTGTAACGAAATTTTAGAGTACTCTTAGGAGGAACGAAATGTGGACCAGATCTACATTTTACATTTTTATTAAGTTAACTTTACATGTAGTACAATAAAGTTACCATTTTGTGACATTAAAATAAAGATCAAATACTACACCTGCACAAAATTGCGAATAAAACGGAGTTCTAATAGTAGTTATATTAGTTGCAGTACACGCAGTATTGTAGTATTTTCGCAATACATTCCACATTTTAGTCAATATTTTATGCAGGCTTTAGTTCTTATTTGATAACTTCCTGATTTGGCATGCAGATTTAAAGCTCACAGATTTTCCCATTCGTGTAATCTAAGTAATGTATTAGTATGCCGTTCTGGAAGAGTAAAACCATTTCTAGATTGGCTTATTTTTATACTATCGCGTGTTTTAAAGATTCCTACATGCTAGAAATTGATCCCTGACACATTTTCCAATACGATAAGACAGAGAAGAGTTTTATCAATACTGGCATACAAAAGTTTGTCATATCAGTTGCTGTTCGCATATCTACCATTATGAATACGTAAATAACGCCAGCTATAAATCGCGTTGCGTGCAGATGTAGAAAATATTTATATTCTCTATTAAAACAAATACAAACCATGCGTTGAATGCTTCCAACAGCAATAGCTGCTGTTGGTGAGCAGAATAGCGAGTAGATAAATTTTCATATTGATGAAAAACAAAACGCACCAGATTTGGAATTGCAACCGATCGTATATACGTTGCATGTTTAATTAGAGACACAAAACATATTTCCACTTATCTCGGAAAGCTGATTTATGCAATAATCGTTTTATTTGTTTTTTTTTCTAATTTTATTGTATGTATTTATCGACATATTGTATGTACCAATGACCCTAATTGCATCACATAATTGCGGTATCTGATAATTAAGAATTGACGCTGAAAATCTCATTAATTACAATATTCTTTTATATATATATATATATATATATATGTATATGTATATATGTATGTTGTGACGTGACACTTTTTGTGTCCGTCACAAGGATGCATTTCCGGTCGGCAGGAAGCAGTGAGCTCGCGTTTCCCCACTATTTAAGGGAAAGCTCATTAGATTGCGTAGCGCAGACGAATGCGCTTACTTTGGGTTCGCTATATTTTTGCGTATTGTAATATGCCGCTCGGCGGCTATTTTGTAAGTTATTTTCAGCGTGAAGAGAGCAACACACTGTATGTACTTATTAATTTAAATACAATACGTGTTGTGCGTGTACTTGGCGCCTGTTTTTACCTTTTTTTAAAAGGTAAGTTTTTCGAGAATAGTAAACTAAAATAAATTTAATAAAACAAACAAACGTTTACTTGGTGTTACTTTTTGATATCACTTCTTTTGTAAAACAGATTTTTAAAGGAAATAATTGTTTGTAGTTTACAATACAGAGAAAAAGAAATTTTGTAGCATTAAATCAATTTTTATAGTAACTTACGTTACTATATATATAATACTCAGCTATTTAATAGTTTATATTCCACTTTTTTTAATAGCTGAGTATTATTAATAGTTTACATTCCACTTTTTTTAACTTATTGGGCACTTCTGTAAGATATTTTGTAGTCATGCAGTGTGCCATACGTTAACACAAAGATAGAACGTTACCTATTTAGACAATAACCATTTTGATTAGTTGGGCTAGTAATACTCAAGTTATAGTTAACTTTTAGTCGACTTGTAGTCGTCTTAAAGTCAACTTATAGTCGACTCGTAGTCGACCTCTAGTTAACTCAAAGTCTACTTCTAGCCAATTTTAAGTCAACTTACAGTCGACTAGTAGTCAACTCGGATAGTCGACTATTTTGGGGACATTCATCATCTTTCAGTCGACTATAAGTCACCATTCAGGCTGACTTAAAAGTCGACTCTTGACTTCTCCAGTCAACTTATAGTCAACTTTCAGTTGACTTCTTGTTGTTTGGATTGAAGATGAACGACACCTTCAGTTCTGATTCGCTTAGCCAAACGTGAAATACATTACTCTCTTAATTTGAATCAGCGAAAATTTCGCTGATTTTGTCAGTGGTCTACTTTTCTACTGCCCAATCAGTGAATTCAGTGAAACAATCAGTGAAATTGAAGATATATAGGGAGGCGCGCGTCACGCCGTCACGTGATCGCTAACTAACCTGCTTGGAAGCGGGAATTCACATTATTTATGCGTAGTGGTTAACATAGTGTGCAACAGTCAATCTAATAACAAGGTAAGCGTATTTATTATTGTATTTTTT
>NW_018020785.1:0-1346 GCF_002006095.1 Pseudomyrmex gracilis | reverse complement strand
TCAATGTACGATATCCAGAAAATGTTATCAATTTTTATAATTTTATAGATTATTATATATTTAAAATAGTTNAAAGTACAAAAAGTGTTGTAACATCTCTTCATGTAAATATTTCGAATATAAAAATATAAAATATTTAAAATGTGAGCATTGAAATATTTCTTCATTATCTTTTTAAATTTTATTGCTATTCTGTACTGTACAGCAATAGCAAAATTCACTGCTGGAATCAGCGACTTCGATTGGTTCGCTGATTCATTTAGTTAATATTCGCTGATTCGCAGCGGTATACTTATAGCTGTAAAAATCAGCAATTATTAGCTGCGAATCAGCGAGTTTTCGCTGATTCAGATTAAGAGAGTATACGCGAGTGGAATCCGATCAGGAAAACGCTCTCGCCACAATCTTTCAGCTGCAGCAAATGCACTTCGACACTCATCTAAAATTAGCAACATATCATAAGCTTTTTTATTCGAATAGGACATGGCTATGACCTGTGAACTTCTTACTCAACTTGGCGCTACCAGCTACATCGAATACTGTATACTGTAATCAGTACGTGGTCACCGACGTATAATTTCTGTTATAAACGTTTTATCAACGTTTTATTTGAATTATTATTATTATTAGTATTATTATTAGTATTATCATTATTATCATTATTATCATTATTACTACCACTACTAACACTACTACCATTACTACTATACTACTATTATTACTATTATTTATAACGTAAAGACACGATGTTGGAAAACAAAGAATTCATTTGTGAAACTTTTTTTAGAAAAAACCAGAGCCGAGCGGCGGTAACATATATAGGGAAAAGTTGTTCAGAATAACGTCCTTAACAACATATTTCAAACTCATTGAAATTGATGAGGAAATTCTCTTTATATATAATTAACAAATTTTGTTTAAAACTTACTTTTTGAGTTATTGATAAAAATAGTTGACTTACCACGAGTCGGATACAAGAGGTAGACAGGGGCGGCGCAATCCACCGCGGAGGCGATTACGTGTGGCGCCTGACGCGATTAGCTGATGTTTCATACACACTGTATGTTTCTGTAACTGTCTCTGTTTTTCTCTTTTTCCCGCACTTATCTATTTATTCAATTGTTTCTATAAATCCGTGCATCTCACAAAAATCACTATCACTGTGTCCAAGGTTGGGTAGTGTTTAGTTAAAAAGATAAAAGTTAAGTTAAAAAGTTAAAAAGTTAAATAATTTTAACTTTATCTAGTTACATTTTTAGACTCTTATCTTTTAACTTTATTTAGATATATTTTATCGGTAACTAGTAACTTTTTATTTCAACTCTCTTGAATCTACTATAGCCATA
>NW_018020784.1:286696-288753 GCF_002006095.1 Pseudomyrmex gracilis | reverse complement strand
CGAAAAGAACTATGTATTGTTAAATGTAGAATATTAAAATAAGTCAAATGCGTATATTCGTTATTCATAAGCTTGATTGTAAAACCGCGTTTTCGGGAACTTTCCAATTGTAAAATATAAAATACATGACAATACTATATGTTACGTATATATAGAACATATGGCACTATTTCGTTGCGCGTAAACTTGGCGCGAGGCACTACCGTGCCTCTTGATTAACATAGCATAGTATATCTATAAACCATATACATACCGCCATCTCTTAGAAGCATTACGAACATGCACATTCCTTTGCACATTGGAGACGACGTTTCCGGAACAACGTGATTTCACACACACATTTTCGTTTTCTTGTAAAAATCTCCGTTCAGAAGCCACAGAGCAAAAAATCGCAAGAATACTTTTTTCTTCATTTTTTCAACGCGAATCGAACGAGTCCAAAAAGAAGTCGATCGGTTTAGTCGTTGTGAAGAAATAGCTGATTACAAATCTCCCCTCCACTGAAAAACCTCAATCTCGCGTATAAGAGGCACGGCGTGCTCGCGCAGTACGAGCGCAACTTCGTTGCGCGTGAACTTGGCGCGAGGCACTACCGTGCCTCTTGATATAGTCGAGCGCGATTGTTCGTTTACCTAGCCGCTTAATCGGACTCTCAATTATCGCGCAATCAAGTCGACCTAATTTCTCGTTTGCTCCCTCCCGTGCCCTCCGAACAAAATGCCGGATGGAGGACAAAATGTTAACGTGTTCGCGAAGTCTGACGTGCGCCAATACGATTTCGCGTGTTTGCGCGTGTTTGCGCGCCGAGCGTCACGGTGGCGTACGTTTTACGTGCACGTGGCGTTTTAATGTTGGCGTTAACATTTTCGTAGGAAACGCCGCCGGGTCGCACCGCCGAACCGCGACCTTTGAGACCCGAACCGACTTTCTTTCACAATGCCGTATCAACGGGGCGCTCTTATACGGCGCCGGCGACGCGGAAATGGAAATTGCATACACCGCATCGCTATGCAGCGAGCGCGAGAACGAGAACTGATGAAGCGATATTTGATCGAAAAGGAATTTGCAATAACCAAGAACCGGATAAGACGAAAAAAAAAAAAAACGTCACGACGTTTGCGTTGCGCGCTTCATAAAAACAAAAAATGAAAAAACAAACAAAAAATCATGCAATCATGCGTCGAACAAATTGCGAACAGCGCGGCAGAGAAGCACACGCCGTTGCGTAACGCATTATAAAAATAAATCGTTTCAATATTCTCAATATTCCGTCGAAGATCGATAAATCGATAAATATTTCCTTTGAGCACTTTGGAAGGGGGGAGTGCATTTTCTTTGACGGTATAAAGTAGTTGCCAGAGATACTTAGCATCGACGGAGGAACTTTGAGAGAAGTAGAGAGAAAGAGAGAAAAAGAGAGAGAGAGAGAGAGAGAGAGAGAGAGAGAGAGAGAAAGAGAAAAAGAGATGTATAACGAAAGCTGAGTAAATAGTTTTCCTTCCTTTTATGGAAACGCAATTAACTTTAATGGATAATTCCTAACTGAAATCGTGATTTTTCTGCATTTCGTGTTTTAATTGCTTTTTCTCGCGCGACGTGCCATAAGGAACAAGAAAAAAAAATAAATAAATAAATAAATTATCAAAATGCATTTTCGTGCACGTTAAACATTACGCGCGTAGCTGCGCGCGTTGTTGAGAGTGTCTCTCTTCGATATAATACATTTCCTGGTTGCAGCGTGTGCTGGCAAATGGTATTGACCTTTGACACGCTTTTCTACTGCAATGTTATACGCAATGCTGTCAACGCATCGCCAGAGCAAAATAAAAGTTGCACAAAAAAAAAAAAAAAAAAGTTTTTTACACACTTCGCACATCGCTGACGTGAGATAATATTCAAAAGCAACGATGGAATTTCTGATCAATAACGCGTTTTGATAAAATGAAGGAAAGAACGAAATTTGGCAAGTATTTATACTGCTATCTCTACACAATACGTTTTTCCGCGCACTACTCTCTCTCTCTCTCTCTCTCTCTCTCTCTCTCTCTTTCTCTCTC
>NW_018020784.1:284621-286094 GCF_002006095.1 Pseudomyrmex gracilis | reverse complement strand
CGTTAGCGCGACTAGAGAAGTCCGACGTTGGCCGCTGTCACGCGAATGTTTGCGCGATTTGTGCACGCTCTATCAGGATTAAAATCGTAAATACCCTCGCAAACGCTCGTCGTTTTGTTCGTCCAAAGTGAGAGAGTAACATAAGCGTGTAACTTACATCGCTCTTCTTTATCAAACGGCTCCGCTTAAAGCAGAGGTCGAGGTTCGCGCGCGGGCGAGCGCGCGCGCGCACCCCTTTAACGAGATAAAAAATATCGCCCGCAAACTTATTCTAATCACGAACACCCATGGAGACACGCTTGCTACATTAAATATCTGACGTTTGGTAGTTCACTGACCTATTTGAGGGATGAACACGTGGTCCGCATGGGCAGCAACAATTGCTCAAACGCTTACGTTTACGCGTGCACCAATCCTGACCCATCGTCGTCATCCGGCTTCACAAATTCGTGACATTTACATTTTTTCCTGTGACGTGATCGCGTCAAGATACTGCGAGAGAGAGAGTCTTCAACTCTCGTCGAGAGCGTTCCGTCTCTTCCGTCCGAACACGAACGACGTAATCACCATACTAGCGTAGATCTCAAAATTCTCACATGAGTATTTATTGCGTTTCATGATAACATTACAACTGAGACACGGAGTCACGCAGGTATTTTTTTTTTTTTTTTTTTTTTTTTTTTTTTTTCTTACGTCAAGAAAAGAAAATCCCGAAGCGTTGCGTGTCTTCGTGGCGTTGCGGGTCACAAACGTTTGCACGCGTTGTAATATTTTTACTTCGATGGTACGAGGTGCCATCAATTCGCTCGCGCGAGCTCATCCGCCGTTCGGGAAATTGCCGTGTATGATTTTCCATCTCGTCGGATCGTGTTTTCTCTCTCTCTCTCTCCAGAAGTGGCGGAGAAAACGCGCATTGATCCCCTTTCAAAGGACACACGTATGACAAGATCCTCCGGCGAATCCAGTGTGACAGTCGCGTTTAATATCCCTCGAATATTATCCGCAAAAGCTCTTTAGAGAGAAAACGCATCATTACGCGACGGCGCTCGATTTCGCGGCTTTTTTCGTTTTTTTTTTCTCGAGAAATTCTTTCTTTTTTTTTTTTTTTGTTGCCGGCCGTATCGAGAAGCCGTTTCGCTTCGCCCTCGGTGATGATATCGATTGCTTTTCGAAGCACGTCCAAAGTTGAATGACAAAGTCCTCAAAATGTTGTAATAGCTGTGTGTCGTTATCGTTTTTTGATGAGCGCAGATTGTATCTCGGTTACGTCCATTATATGGCGATTAAGCCTATATATATATATATATATATCGGACGTGGGAAGCCCATCTTTAAATGAAATGTTCGAAATTGCGTGGTGAGTAACGAACCGCAATCTACGTAGGATTAAAACGGAGAAAGAATTTGCACAGGGATCGCCCTCCTCTTCGCTTTTTATTAAACCCCGACGGTATTAAAATTTCCTCCCCGCCC
>NW_018020784.1:273279-284461 GCF_002006095.1 Pseudomyrmex gracilis | reverse complement strand
AAAAAAAAAAAAAAAACAAATTACCCACGTCCCCCGCAAGGACAAAATTTTCGAAAACGCTAACACAAAATAATAACGTCTAGATCGAAAAGATCGAGAGAGATTCGCGATGAGATTTTCACAATTTTATCTCGCGGAGAGAAACGGCATTAAAAATGGCAAAATGCCTCCTCGGGAATGGGAAGGCGAGGGGTGGTTGGTTTTTTTTGTTCTTCTTTTTTCCCGCTCGCAAGATTTTTATCGCGTCAAATGGGGCAAACCAAGCGCGATTCAAACTGACAACTATTCATTATCTTTCCCTTTTGAACATTTCCCATTGTTAAAATTGAGGTGGATGCGCTCGATTGTATTCTCAGTGTTTTCCATTCCCGCAATTTCGAATCGGTATTTTTCTCTTATCCACTTTAATCAATGTCAGTTCGCTTACTAATGACGTATCGACATTTTCACGAGAGAACATTGAGAAATTTCGCACAACGAACGTTGTGTGTTACATTTAATTACATTAGAATCAACAAACACATGAAATTATTGCGTTCGCAGCACTTCGGGTGCGAGATTTGTTTTTTTTTCCGTTTGACGTGTGTCGTTTTGATGCTTGACTTGTACTACTTGCACCATTAATGCTCGACTCGCGTCAACTCAAATAAATTGTCGTCGTATTTTTTTTTTTTTTTCGCAACCGTATACAATTTGTTTTTTTTTTGGTTACGAATCATTGTCAAGAAACAACACTGTTGCAAATTGCCTCGCGCGCAGAATTCCGTTTCGACGAAACACCGTGTTGTATACGCTCCCGCAATAATTCCTCGTCGAACCACTTCTTGTTCGGTGCACGCGTGTGCGTGAATGAATTTTTTTTTTTTTTTTTTTGAATTTTCTGTCATCAAATCCCGGTCGTACGTCTCCCGACTATTTAACGCCGCACTATAGACAGTAATCGATATTCAATTCCCAACGACGTATTATTCAAGCATAGTTGTTTGGAAATCACAGAGGGACCGATAAGCATTCGCACCCAGTCAGAGAGACAGTGAAGACACACACTTCGATTCGAAATGTCTCATTGAATTATTGTTCTCGCTGAAGTTCTCATCGAAACCAGAAACCAGTAGCTTGATACTTTATCTCTCTTGGAGAAGCTCGGCGCTTTCGGCGATCATCCGCGAGCTTGTCAAAAAAACGTAACGTAAAACGTCACGACGCGATAACGCGCGTCTTCGTCTCTCTCGACCACTCTCGTCTTCGTCGACCAACCACTTAACTCTCTCACGGCGAAGGGGGAAATGAAACACAAGAAACCTCCACCTCCGATGTGTCGGTGCTCTCTTCACGACACGCGGATCAATCGGGCGCACATGGCCGCTTGCACACGCACGATGCACTCGCGCTGGTCCTTTTCGCGACACACATGGGATGTCGATCCATCGATGATCGATCGCGCGAGGAGCGAAACGAGGGGCGTCGCGCGGCTTCGCTCGCTAACGTTCTCGCCCGGAGCGACCGCGACAACCTTCTGGTGGCCCTTTGTACCGACAGACGGATCCCGCGCGTGGTACGCCGGAGGAACGCGCGCAGAAAGTGAAGATCCTTCGGCGAGGATCGACAGCAGCGGGATATCGGCGAGCGCGGCGATACAGCTCGGGACCGTTTCGGGAATCACGCGACGAGAAACGCCGACGTGGAATTAGTGTTGCACGAGCGCGCCGCTTCAACGTGGCTGCAGGACCGCAGACGTAAACTCGCAGATGGGTAAAACGCAATGAGTAAAAAGGAGAGAGAGAGAGAGAAAAAAAAGAGAGGGAAAAAATGAGTGAGTGAGTGAGTGAGTAAATACGTGAGAGAAGAGGGCGGCAAGAGGGAGGAAACGGCAGAGAGAGAGTACTACGGAGAAAGACGGAAAACGAGAGAGTAACGGAGAAGAGAGTGACGCCGTTCTCTCGTGGCTCTATCGACGCGAGCGCCTCCTTCGTCGGCTTCCGCGCCGAAAACGCCGACGCTCGCGGCCGTCTCGGTGGGGTAGAGAAACGTGAAGAGAGGAGAGCGTGAGAAGGGTAGAGAGAGAGGGAGAGAGAGAGAGAGAAAGAGAGAGAGAGAGCGAAAGAGAGAGAGAAGAAGCGCCAGGGTGACGAAGAGGAATGGTAATTAGAAAGAATACACTGCAAAAGTGTGGTAACTGATTACGGAATTAATTAGGAGGCTACCTAAGACCCTTTTTTTTTTTGTGCGCTTCTCGTTGACGCTGCTCGAAAAATGAAGTGGTAAATACAAACAAGAGCGGTCAGATAGTCTGATTAGTGACAAGGATAACAAGAGAAGAAGATAAGAGGGGAATATAATACCGATAATAAATTGTGATTGATCTGTTGGTGTAAAACGTAAAAAAAAAAAAAAAAGCTATACAAACTACACAAGAAACGGGAACACGATAAAAAAAAAAAAAGAAAAACGTAAATAAATAGATGCGCAGTTGGTTCAAAAAAAAAATAAAAAGAAATTCACACACCGGAGGGAATACAAATGAACATTTTCAACTGCAGGGATGACAAACATCTGACAGCAACAAAATACGGAAATGCAACCAAGATGAACTCGGGAATGTGAGCGAAGACAAACTTCTTTATCTCCTATCTTCAATTTTCTCTCTAGCTCGCACTGTTTTTCATATTGTTATTTTTATCGGATACTGCTTGTGTTTTTCTTTTTTTTTTTTTTTGTTTTTTATCGCAAGAAAGACAAAAAAGAAAACAAATTTACAACAACAAAAAAGATGAATGTCAAAAAGATAAATTTACAACAAAATGCGTCACTTATTGCAACAGTGTTGTAATTTAGATCATTGCCGTTTGTATTGAACGCAAAATAGATTTCACAAAATATTCTCAAACGCAATTTTAAAAATAATTTTTAATATTCTTGAAAACAAATATTTTTACCGATAATTAATATTTTTTAAAACAATTAACTTGCCCTCAAGAGCAATTATTTGCTCTCAATTAAAAGAAAATCCGATATTAATGCAAATTAATAAGAAGTTTTATGTTAAACGATTAAATAGAATCACGAGAGATTGTAATCGATAAAATTTTCACAAATTAACCGTTAATTAATGATATGTATAATTTTTACATTAGCTGCTGGTTTAAAGCTTCGAGCCAATGATAGATCGGCTCGATTAAGCGATTATCTAAATGATTACACAATTAATCGGCGGTCGCCGAGCAAATCGATCATCAAACGTCGAGCCGCTGAGCACGCAATCTCTCCCCGGTCGTCCCTAAAATGGCAGGCGAAGCGTGAACGCGAAAACGCACGTTTCTCTCGCACGAGCGGGAGAGCGGAAGAAGAAAACCACGTGCTCGCTCGGGAAAACACGACACACCCACGTTTCGAAATCAATGGAGTTAGATGAAAACGTGCGGCCGGCAAAACGTCTGACTGAGTAAACGCCCCGCAACAGGGTCCACCTGTCGGAGATGCGCGAACGAACAAACGAACGAACGAACGACCATGTAAATGAATGCAACCCAACCAGGTGCGGCAAGTTTATCGCAATATTTACGTTAGAGAAGGAAACGGTGCTTAAGCAGCCGTGAATCTCGCAATTTGTTGAACATCGCGTTCGCTCGCTGGTTATTTGAACGAAAAATGTGTTTACGAGAGTCACCTCGCTCAAAAATTTGCATACTCGCGCGTCGTATTCGAAAAACTTCCGATAAATTTCCATCGTCAGTTTAAAAGAGTTTTGCTATCTCTTATATTACCTCCACCGACTGAACTTACTCGGGGAAAATGGAACGCGCGCGTAACACTGACAGCCAATAAAACGTGACGATATATACGCAATAAGAGACGGCCAAAGACGTAAAGTGTTTCGATACGGAATCGTCCGATCGAGTATGGAAAGCCGGGTTGCGAGGATGGTCGTGTACGAAGGTCGACCATCGGGAAAAGCGGAAGAAAGAAAAGCTAATAAAACGGCGAGAGAGAAAGACGAACGGACGGAGGGAAGTGCTGCATTTATTTGCACAGAAACACGGATCTAGACCCTATCTAGGTACGTTGTAGTATACGGAGAGAGCCATGGTCACAGATGTCACGGCAACGACGTAACTGTTCACCCATGACCTACGTCAACGGCGTTTCGCGATATTGGCTGCACGCACGCGATTTTAACTCGCTGAGAATTTAATATATACCGCGACTCAGAAATTAAACACATACAATATATATATATATATATGTATGTACGTGTTTTTTATTTTTATCTATTTATTTATTGCTTTCTTACGACCGAAGTCTGTGCATTTGTTAATAAATTGTCCTACATTTATCGAGTCGAATTGGAATTCAATTTTTGATAATATAATCGCAAACAAACTACCTATTTAATGATCCGTTCCAAATGTTCTCTCATCTTTAAATTTTTTTTTTTTATCGCACGTATGTGTGAATAATCAAATCGAAATTAAACCAGCTCTCTCTTGGATCTGAAAATGAAACTTTGTCAAATGAAACTTTTTCATCGATTGACGCTGAAATTACAGCGACATAAGACTGATTAATTTCGCGTCGGCACAAGATTAATCTCGAGAGAGAGAGAGAGAGAGAGAGAGAAAGTGCATCATTGCAAATTTAGGGGGGGGGAGGGGAAGAGAGATTTTCCTTTAACACGGAGACAATACATGTATTTCTATGACACACCCCACGACACAAAATCAATGACGTCGAGGGCGTCGTGTAGGTGACTGTGTGTGTGTGTGTGTTCGCAGTAGCAGAAAATTTAAGAGAACGCGTTTCTCCCAAGAATATCAGCGAGGAACGAGGAAGAGATCACACACATTTAGCGCTTCGATACACATACACACACACACACACTCTCTCTCTCTCTCTTTCTCTCTTTCTCTCTTATCAAAGTTATAACAGGATTATATTACAGTGCAGAAGCAAGTCGACTGTAAATACGCCTGATAACTAATATTCGCACAGTGTGCGACCAAAATGCGATTATCATTAATGTACTTATAAGGCACTTCAACAAGATGAATTTAAGTAAGTTAAACAGTTGCGAACTAAACTTATTGTTTGAATTGCAACGAACTTCAAAACGTTTTCCTTGGACGCGGTTTACCGCGTCGAAAGCTAGTCCAACTATTTCAAAATTAGTCCGATTCGACTGATAAATGTAGATAGAACACTTTATTAGAAAATACACTAGACTTGGATTGTCTCGTGAAAAACAAGAAATAAATAGATAGAAATAAAAAAAACAATATATATTTTATACAGTAACATGTGTGTTGCCGCGTATGCCGCGTTCACACGAGATGCGAATTTGCAAAACTGTTGGAAAAAGCGAGAGAAAGAGAAAGAGAGAGAGAAGCTGGGAAGGCACACACATCTCAAATGCGAAAATCGATGGAAAACTAATTTCAAAGACAAGGATGGATTTGCGAATCTGATATCGGCGATCAATCGATTGAGATGGCGCTTGCGATGGAAAATCAATAAAAAACTACTCGGCAAAACGCGACAATAGACAAAACGAACAAATATATATATATACATATATTCTCTCATTGAAAAAAAAAATATATATATATATATATATATTTTCAATGAGAGAATTTTGCGAAATAGTAAACCCAAATGGCCGCAGTAGCACAATAACGTTATCATGTTATTATTAATGCAAACGTATAGTAAGCCTCGCTTTATCGATAAAGCAAAATTTCATCTATATATGCACCTTTGTGAAACTAACGACCTCACAACGCTAACATTTTGATCAGAATTAATACCGCAATTCAAGTTTCGTCTATCACATTCGCATATAATAAACGTCGACATCATAGATACAACGGAATATCAGTTTAGCGTTGCTAAATTAAACATTACCACAGCTATGTATTAACAAAACATTCTCTCTCTCTCTCTCATTTAAGCTAATTACGCGAATGAAATTATATTGTTCGCGCGCTATATCATTCGCACAAACAAAATTATTAATGTATCAAATGCATCATGTGTATTCATATGTGCATTTTCAGGAAACGAGAGAGAGAGAGAGAGGAGAGAGAGAGAGAGAGAGATGCAAACACGTAAAAAATTTTTTCGCACTCAACGGGAAACTTTTATGTCGTTCGCAATAACTTGAAGTTCAGAGGATGAATCTCGCGTCCCTCGCATTATTTTCAGCTCGCTCGAGTGCATTCCGCGAGATGATACTATATTTTGCACCCGTTTTTCTCGCTGAATCTGCATTCCCGGGCCGCGTTTTTTGATTCATCCCCCCCCCCCCTCCACCGTATTCTGAGACTGCAAGTACTCCAATGACGCTTTTCATCCTCAAGAACTTTTTACCCTCTCGTCCACTCTTCGCGCGACATCCCTGGCGCGGTCTAATAAGAAACATCTCTCAGTTCGGTCCATTGCTTTCATCTATATGCATTTATAATTTTTTGCAATTACAACATTGCATAAAATTCGGTGAAAATAATTGCGGAAGAATCAAACGGGGGAAAAAAAAAATTGCACAGAAGCGTAATTTTTTCGCGAAACAAAACGTCCCTTGTTGCATTTTGACGTTTTGCTGCAAAATAAAAAATTAGATGTGTGTGTGTGTGTGTGTGCATAAGATGCGAAATATTTATATTTGTTTTTATTTTCACGTAAAAAAAGCCGAAAGAAACTATATATTATAGAAATTCGCTACCTTAGAGGAAAACAAAGTTTGACCCGTCTCGGTATTGATTCCGGGAGCAATGCGTTGTGCTGCCGCGAACTGGTTCGTCCGGGAACCAGTTTCCGCACATCTCCCACACAGATCGATTTTGTAAGTCGGTAAAGCAGAAAAGCATTTACCCTCGGTAGGGCGAAGCGCCGCTATCATAAGATTTTCGTGGAAAGCTGCGATCAGTTGCACGGATTTTCCGTCACGGCGCCACCGGATCAACTACATCACATCCGTGAAAACACAAGGGTGCTCCAGCTGAATTTTCCGCATTGCGGGGAGAGAGAATCTTGGATAATGTCTAAGACGAAGAAAACAATCCTATCGATCAAATCGCTGCGCAAAACTCAGAATTGAAAATGATGGAATATGTCTTACTTGTGACAAATCTTCCGAAATGTTTTCGGAGAGAAGAAATTTGTTATGTTTTCGCACGGAAATAAATAAAAAAAAAAAAATATTTTTTCGCGAAAACATCTAAATTAAGACGTTCCTCGAGCGCGCGCGTCTTCTGTTCCGCAACAAGAGAGTCGAGCAAACAAAATTGCGTATTTCGAACAGAAGCGCGCCGGTAGAAATTCCGCTTGTGCGAACGTAGCAATTTGGCAGTCGATGTCGCAATATCTTTTGATGACAAATCCGCGTGTGAGTGACAGTCTGACTATTTTGCGCGAAATATCGATGTTCTCTCCCGAACCTTACTGGCTTACGTTCTCTCTCACGCTCGCGCTGGCAACTGCGCAATCGCGATATTTAAGCACATCCACTTTTAAACACACACAGACACGAACTACTTAATTCCTCGTGACAAGGTGGGTGTTTGCATCGACAACAGGAAACGATGTGAAGAAACTGAACACGTCGTGTAAGTCCTGCGTGAGCGAAAACTGGGTCGAAAAGTTCATAGGATATATCCGCGTGAGAGTGAGAATCTGTGTGATCATAAATTCTATCAGGAATGAAAGCGTCTTGAAGAAATCCGATTAATCTCAAGGCGACTATTTCAAGTCTCGTCCGAGGTTTTTGTTTGCGCGCAACGCAAATGCACGGTGTTTGCACAAAACACCCCAGTCGTTATATTTAGACGAATCTTATAAGAAAAATTTTATAAGAAAAACAGGAAGAGAAAGAGAAATTAAAAAAAAAAAATAAATAAATAAAGACACCGACAGAAGCAACGCGCTATAGTTTGATGTGCGACGATTAGCGTAATGAAATCTTTTGAGGAGGTTTCTGTGCGCGCGCGCGCAAGTTGAATAAAATATTTTCCTACGACTACTGTTTGATGTCACAATATTGATGTGCAATATTTTTATTGCACATTATTATTAATTCTTTTTCTACAATAAAAATTGTTAGCTTAAGGTTTTTCGCGCTCCAGTCAATATTTCTCTACGCATGTGAAAACAACCGCCGCAAATTGCGCTAATGGCGAAATAAATAATTACAACTGCTTGAGGCAAAACGAAATTGTTAACACGATGTTTGTACGAACGACGTTGGTAGATTTACCTACGCTCAGGAACCGCTGCAGCGTTACGCAATCGCTGTTAATTAACGCAACGCTGTTGCGTAAACGCTAACACGATATATTGTCAAGAACAAGTGCACAGTGGATACGGATGCGATCCACTCTAAGAGAGTGAGATAGTTTAGCGAACGAAATTCGCAATTTAAATATTTAAAAAAAACTGGCGCTTTGTTATACCAGTAATATATTGGATTTTTGCCGAATTTTTTTTTTTCAATATATTAATTGCACCCCAGAGTTCGGAATATCTCCGCTTGTTTTCGTGTATTTGCCAAAGTTCATATCGCGTTCAAACACGCGCTCGTCACACAAACGAGCGCTCGCACGCGCGCGCGCGAGACAAACCGCGAATCAGATGGAACAATACCCCGGTCCGCACAGTTCCAAGAGCGTCACACGAGCGGCGGTAACGTGTCATTGTGCCGCGCTACGAAATGTGCAATTTCAATCTGGAAGAACTGGCACATCGGCCGGGAATGCTAGTACTATAACCAAGTTTTATCGATCCAGAGATATTCTCTTTCCTCTTTTTTTAATCGCAAATGCGTTATGTTTCGCTTTCCACGAAACGTACATACGCGTCTGCGATACGTACACTTTTTTATTGAATAAAAAAAAAACATAATTTGCACATTTGCAAAGAGCGAGCTTCACAAAAGATACGCAAGAAAGCTTTGCGTTGTATCTTCGTTTATTTTTATTTTATTTATTCTCTCTCTTTTTTATAATACAAATTTTTTTTTTTCGGCTTTAATCAAAGTCTGACGCGGTGCGTTATGAGAATTCCTGAAGATGGGTTCTCGGGTTTCGCGTTGACGGCAATTTTATGTATCGACGTTTTTCGTAGACGTTTCAGTTTGCTTCATCAGGGTTTCAAACAGGTTGCAGATATCAAACTGCTTTCGAAGCCCCGATAAAGCGAAATGTCTACGAAACGTCGATATAAAAAAAATGACACTAACGTAGTTCAAAAATCATCCTCAGAAAGCTTTGATCAACTTCGCAGAATTTTTCCGACAAAAAAATGTCCTGAACTCTCAAATTTCGCGGAAAAACGATTTGAAAGTGACGATTGATTTGATCAATCACCTACAGAGTCTCTCGTACAAAGTATCGCGAAAAACAACATCGCTTCTGAGATAGTCTGTAAAAAAAAAACAGGTGTTTTATTGTTTTGAAGAAGAAAGCAATTTGGGGTCAAACTTATCATGCACAAACATTAAATCGATTGTCATACCGCACGCGTGGACGTACTTTAGACCAGTAGTTCGCAAGTAGTTTAGGTCAATATACAGAACTCAGCGAGTAGGCTTGAAGGAATCAAGGTCGTTGCACGTACCATCTCTGACGTATCGTCATCGATCTCGAGATAGAATCGTTGAGAAAATAGCGCGCAGGGGAAACAAACTCGGCGGTTAAACGTTCAAGTGATCGATTGCGATGTGAAATATTAAAATCTCGCGGGAAACTATAAAGACGCGTTTTAAGTTCGCATCGGGTCCGGGCTGCGCGACGATAATTTTTGCAAATTGCACGCGAAGTGATCATTTAGCCAAATTACGTCTCCGTGATTATATACTGTGAATGTGAATTTCGCGTTAATTATATATTAATTATAGTAGTACCCCGCTAGATTGATGATACGCGCGCGTGTGTTTATAGATAACGTAGATAGAGACGAGAAACTTGTGAGATCTCACTCGGCGAGCGCACGGTAAATATTTAAGCAACAAAATAACGTTCCGCGTCACAGTTCTAATGTGTGTTGCGTGCCGTGAAACAATCGCGCGCGAAAAACGTATTATATCTTATCCAAGAATATCATCCCCCGGTTAGGTTTGAACAAACAAAAATTCTGAACGCCCGATGCCGCCCGATTGTTGCGCGTTTATTCCCGCCACGTTGTTTCAGCTCGCCACGTTGTTTCAATATTACGTGCCGTGGTTGCCGGTTGAAAATGAAGCTTTAAAATTACCTGCCTCGAGCGCGCGAGCAAATGCGCAGCCTTTCTCGTCAAAATGTTGACTAGATTAACCTCGGCATGAAACAACCTCAGCGGTACGCTCGCAGCACCGTTAACGCAGCACGTAGACTGAATTGGAGATAATAAAAAACACTCTGAACTCTTTCGACGTCGTCGGTGGAATTTTACGACTGATCAGCTCGAAATCATGCTCGAGAGACTGATTGTAAGTAGAAGCAAATTATCTCCTGGTACTAATCATCTCTTCTCTCTATATACATATACAGGGTGTCTGACAACGAACTATAAAGCCGACGTGTGTACACCGAAAAAATTGTATTCTTGTTTTGAGGATATCCCACTTACTTTAAGTATATTTTATACTAAAATAGACTTTTACAAGTCTAAAATAGACGATTATCAGATGAAAAGAAAAATGGCTTCTCTCATGTAATCTCTTAGTAACAAGAGGCGGAGTAAACAAACAAGCGCGGAACGACTCAGTTTCTTGCGATCGGGCGCTAGGGTAACTGTCCCTATTAGTGTGCCTGTCCCGATTAGTGTGCCTTTATATTTAAATAAATATTACAGAAAAACAAGTGAAAATAAATAAGTAGAGTATTTTTTTATTTATAGTTATGATATCAATGGATTTTTTAAAATAGTTCATTTTACATTTATAAACATGTAAAGTATAGTAAATATTTTTTTAAAATTTATACTATGATTTTGTCAGATAAACCAGCTTTTCTTGTCCAAAACCTTAAGGAAAAGTCACCGTTTATGAGTATATAATATTTAATATTGAATGATGTACAACAGTTAAAATGTACTTTACGTAAGAAAAGGGTTTGATTTTGCGAAAAAATGCAATTTAAGACACTTTAAAGCATTTTATTAGCAATAAATAGTGTTTTCACAAACAAGGACAAGATTTCATGGCTTGTCCCTATTT
>NW_018020784.1:267914-272667 GCF_002006095.1 Pseudomyrmex gracilis | reverse complement strand
AATACAAATCTTATTGTCAAAAGAAGAGTTTAAAGAATCGATATAAATTTTGAGCAAGCTCATTTGAAGTCAGTTAATTGAGTATTTATTCAAAAAAGAGAGCACGCTTGCTTAACAGCACACTAATAGGGACAGTTACCCTATTCGGCGGTACGCAGCGAGCAGCGGCGAGCGAGGAGTAGAGCTGATAATTGTGCACGCCTATAGAGTCCGATCATCGCTCCCCGCGCCTTCATTGGTTCACATTTATTAATTCATATCTCAATAAATTTTACAAAATGGTATATAACTTTTCTGTTCAGAATAACTCGATCTACCTACATACACGTCGGCTTTATAGTTCGTTGTCAGACACCCTGTATATATCTCTCTCGTTTCTCATCGTTTCTCATTGATAAATGAGAAACTGTCCAATTAATGAAAGGTTTAGCATACACCGAGGGCGTGCCGAATGAGAAACGAATTTCGAAACAACGGGAATGAACATGTCAAGACGAGCGCGACGAGCTCCGTTTTGCTGATAAACCGCATCATTATCTATCCGTCATTTCTACCGCGTTCGGCGTTAATTAATCGCAGGAAACTGTGAGTTCACTGTGAATCGATTTGGGACCTTAATCGTTTTAAAATTGCGATCCAATATCGAAATTCATTTAAGATTCACTAGATTGCGAATCGGCGTGTGTCTTCGGCAATTAAGCACGTCAAATGACACGGTTTAACGAGCCGCGTTATGTAAAGTTCAATTCGGATTTGCAATCTGGTGTGCCCATCCAACCGACGCATCGATCAATTAATTAGCGTGTGACGCGTTGTGCGCATACGGAAAAGATACTTAAATCGGAAAACTGCACGCTTCACAAAAATATGCGAAGCGTTCTCGCGCGCGAATTTACGCGTATCTCTTTTGCAACGCACAGCCACTTTTAATATTCTTGTCAGAAACTTGTGTGTGCACAGAAAAAATGTCGGAACTCCTCGTTCGGCAGCGTGTGTTGATCAGAGATAGTTTACTGATGTTGCACAATCAGGATGCTCTTAGCGAATTGCCTGCAGCTCGCCTCGTGTTCATTCATTTGGACGCAATTGGGTAATATCTGCGCAGTTATGTTGTAATGCGCAAACCGTGTGCGTCAAAGGGCGTATAATTGATGGGAAATTATTGCTACCTCAACCGTCACGTATATATCAGCAAGACAAGTAACTAACTAGCGCGATTCGAAATGGCGCGGGCGAGAATATCTCATTCTCGCTTCTTAGCCGTAAATTGACACGCGTTGAACGTTATTATAATATTTGAACATTTAACGAATAAAACAAATTGCACGTGTAAAATAGCGAAATTTAATGGAAACGATTTTCAAAATTTCATCAAATTTCTTTCTCTTATAAGAGAAAAAATTATATTCTCGTAAGTAGAAGATTTTATACTTAAAAAATCTTCTTAAAGATTTTAGATGATATTCTTCTGAAATTAAGAATATATTCTTTATTTAAGAAGATATTCTTTATTTAAGAATATATTCTTTATAGTGAGATATATATATGTTTTTCTATATAGAGGCTTTTTATATTCTAATCAGTATATATTCTTATCAATATTACTATTTAGAGGATTTTCCTCTTAAAATAAGAAACTCTTCTTGGCGCCTATTTTAGTATAAAATATACTTAAAGTAAGTGGAATATCCTCAAAACAAGAATACAATTTTTTCGGTATAATGTTTAAATATTTTTACAAAGCGGGTTTTTTTACTGATAATTGTTTTTTTTCTTTTTTTTACTTAAATGCGTTTCTCTTACTCTCTCTCTCTCTCTCTCTCTCGTCGAAAATATTACAAAACTCAGGAAAGAATAATAATGAGTCTAAAAGAAAACGACGGCTATTGTCGCAATATATCACGGTAACACCGCGTATACGTCAATGTCGCGGTCAACGAGCTTTTTCGTGCCGGCAGAAATATAACCACAGTAGTTGAAAAATAACGATAGTCAACGGAGCGTGACAACAAAATCGTCCGAAACGATAAAACAACGCCACCGATAACCGATCGACCAACACATTGCGGACAAATTACATTTTAGATTTTTGCTTTTTATTTTCTTTCTCGCGTGAATTTTTATTTGCAAACTAAAATCAAACAAATATGTGGAAATCAATATTATTGATTTAGGTCAATTAACGTTTTTTGAATCGTCAATTATTTGTTTGTTTCTAAAAATAAAGTTCGAAACAGGCCGCGTTGGAGAAATGCAATAATACTCGATAATTGAATTACAATTTCCGGGTGAATGCTTGCTTCGATAAGACACATCGCAAACCCGATGCAAATACAGGCTTTTTAATAAGCTCACAACAGGCCTACGGCGAACGATAGTTAACGACGAAAGCGGGTCATGTCTGTTCGTTTGAGCGCGAGCTACTCCACTTAAGGCACTTTACTCAGTACTTTTCCTTAGGATCAAGGAAATGAGGCCCTACCATACTATATATATATATAGTATCATAATTCCCTTACAAACAAGCTTCCGATTTACCTTGTTTTATATTCCGTGTTTCATCTCGTGGGCGCAACCAAAGGTATCTCGGAAAGGCCTTGTTTAACGAGCTAAGGGTTGACAGTGCACTTTACAAGTGACGTCAGATTTTAAATGCAGGCAAGAGCAGAGAAAACAGAGCCGTTGCTGCGCTTTACAGGCTACGATATGCAAAATGAAAGGCTTTTGTGTAACACGACGGTTGTAGACGAGCGATCAAGCTTTAATTCGCGATCCTTAAGCACGTTTCGACCTTGCATCTGTCGGTCTTATTTTCCTCTTACTTATAACAACACTGTTCGCGTTAACGGAACGCGCAGTGTAGAATAATTTTGTATAAAAAAAAAAAAAAAAAACAAATTCAACGAATATCGCTAAGTATAGAAACCGAAGAGGTTTTTTTTTTGAAAAAGAAAAATATTTGCTTTTAATCAACCACGTATTTATCTATAGCTCGAGAACACACGGATTAAATGATCAAACTTTACACTTTTTGGTTTTATTGTTTGTTCTTGTTTTCTCTTCACAATAGATTGAAAAAAGTAAGTAGCAATTTTTTTTTTTTTTTCCACTAGACGAGTAGGCGTGAGATGCTGAACTGCGCAAAGTTTTATGAAAATATTTATCAGCAAAGTTTTAAGACGTTGCAATTTCGCGCGCACAGAACTGGAAAAAATTCAATTTTACCTCTCCAAAAAAATCTCGCTGACGCAAAGAGAGGCAGAGAGTATATTTACCAAGTCATATTTTCATTCATAAATTATTCATACATGCATTGCACACATACATACATCTTTTCAGCGCATACATTAACGATGACTGTGATCGTTCGTTCTCTTTTTTTTTTTTTTTTTTCATTTGAGAAACTGCGTTAACCGAGTTTCTCGTCGCGACAAACACGCATACACATCGTCAATTAATATCAATTTGATTTGACCAAAGTTTGTCAAAAAAATATTTGTGAAAAACGTGTGTTTGTTAAAATTCTGAAATAAAATATATTTATTAAAATTAAAAAAACATATTTACTGAGAGATATATTTTTTTTAAATATTTATCAACAAAGTTTATCAACAGAAAATTTATCAAAATTTGAACTTCAAAAAAAAAAGGTTAAAAATCTATTTTTAACTAGATACATTGAAGCTATTAAAACATCCCTGTGTTATTTAGCACGGTTGAAGCATGTTTGCGATTGGATGAATGTACTTTATCTCGATTGGAGTACGCCTATAAGTGATTTCAATCACATACGTATACACACACACACACATACACACATACTCACTCACTCACTCACACAAAGTAATTTCCTGAGAAATATAGTACGAGAAAAATGTTTCGCATTTCCCTCGCGCGCGATCGTGTTGCACGTCGCATCCACCGTTTCCGAGCTGAAAGCATCTTAGCGTAGACTAAGCGCAATCTATTTTCGAACGTACGTCCCAGTTGAGCGCGGTTGAAACGCTTGCGTGCGGCCAGCGAACACATGTTTCGTACTCAGAATGTGACGCGACATAATTACTGTGGTTTGCCGGATTGCCAGAGCGCGGTCGAGGGACGACAGTTGTGTAATTCAGAATGGAACACAAAACACGCGGGGCAAAAAACATTGCGCGGCAAAAACAATGCGTTTTCTCATCGACTTTTTTCCTCTCTCGTGTATCTTATCGGAGAACTCTACCTTCTTGCTTGAACTATAAGTTCTCCTGCATTGAACATGCGTCTCATTAACTAGATGTATTTCTGGACCGCAAGAGACTTCAGCTATACGAGAGATGCAAAAAAATGCAACATGTTTGATAAATTGAGCATGAAATATTATAAATTTATAATCCACATGCCACAAGCTTTGTAATAGGCCGAACAAAGAGAGAGAGAGAGAGAGAGAGAGAAAGAGGAACGACGCTTTCAAGAAGCCGAGAGACCAAGTTTCTAGACCAAAAGAATCACTTTAAGATCAACGTTATTTTTTCTCCGTGCTATTTTCATAAAATAAGGCAAACTTTTAAACTCTCTTGCATATTGTTACATAAAACTTGGAAAGAGAGAGAGAGAGACCGTTCTTCTTCTTAAAACATATCATTTGTTAAGTTTTATGTACTTTCTACTTTCGCGTACACAAAGTATAACAAAAAAAACGCAAGTTTTGTAAGAACGCATATATATATATATGTATATTGTATATATATATTGTATATATATATATATATAT